>NC_056721.1:10499317-10499998 GCF_018831695.1 Puntigrus tetrazona | reverse complement strand
AGTCTGTGTGTGTGTGTATGTGTGTGTGTGTGTGTGTGTGTGTAGAGTCTCTGTGTGTGTGTTTACCGCAGAGGCAGGTGTGTGTTCGAGGTTGTGGTTTGGTCTGTTGTGTTTCTAGGATCTGTTGCACCATCTGCTCCACTGAGAGCTCCACAGAACCATTGCCTCCACAAGACCATTTCATACTGTGGACTGAACACACACACACACACACACACACACACACACACACACACACACACACACACACACACACACACACACAGAGTCATTCACAGTCACACTGAACAGACAGATTTAGGTGGCAACCAAAGGCTAAATGCAACCAGCAACCATATGTTTATATCACGCTCATATATAACGACTGAAATAATGCACTTAATGCAGAAATCGTTCTGTGCTGACTTCCTCCCAGATCGATGATTGGTGGTTTGATTGGTCACTCACACATGGGTTTGAGTTGAGACAGCAGTTCATCTCGGCTCCAGCGCAGACTGTCCCTGCGGTCGGTCAGAGCACACGACACCGGACCACACGACTTCACACTGTCCTCCAGAGACGGCACGTTCAGATAGTGCACCAGAACAATGTCTGGGTTCTGGACACACACACACACACACACACACACAGGATATACATTTTTGATTAAACAATGTCATAGTTAAAATAAATATATATATA
>NC_056721.1:10497932-10499217 GCF_018831695.1 Puntigrus tetrazona | reverse complement strand
TATATAGATATTTACGATCCTTTAATGTGACTTTTTTGTCATGTTTGACTTTGACAGCCCCAGTTGCTGTCAAACGTTTGCAGTATAGAAAAGAACAGGTCGGACATTATGCTTTTTGTTTCATAGAAGAAATAATAGCCACAAGGGTTTGGAATGATATAGTTGCTAATAAACAGTCAGTGATAGAACTGTAATCTTTGCATAATCTATCCCTGTAAAGGCTACACATGCCAGCAATGTATTAAACTAAATATCGTCTCTGTCTCTAACGGGCCTCATAAAACTCAGTTAGATCAAGGCACACGGCTCAGGTGAGCGGCTCGGATAGGTAGAGCGTCGGAGGAGACCGGCGAGGCCTGCACTCATCCGTGTGTTCGTTCTATCACACCGCTAAATCGCCAATGTGCTGACATTTCTCTTCATTAGAGGCAGTGAGCAGGAACGCAGGGACCGGAGACATGCTTCATTACGGTTCTTCATTTAAAGGGGCCACGCCTGAGCTGACACATTAGAGTCATCCGCACAGGGACGAGGGGGGTTCATATCTTAGAAAGGTCATGTGCAATGGACAAACACACACAAACACATCCTCACTTGCGCAGGTTAACATGATGAAAGCAGCGCCGAAGGATTTGGGAAAAATACAGACACCATTTTTTTCCTCAATGGCGTGTTCAGGAACAATCGCCGTACTTCCAATCAGTCTGACGACACTTAAGCAAGACGCACACAAAAGCCTGTCCGCGCTTCCACAGGGTTTTTGGAGAGTTATCGTGTTACTAATAGCGAACAGCCTCTCACCTCGACTCCCTGCACTTTGAGCTTCATGTGATCCTCCCGCGTGGTTTTCCCATCTTTCCTCTTCTTCCAGCAGTAGCCATCCTTTCTGTACTTCACCTTCTTCCTGTTGTAGAGGATCATAGACCCATTCTGCGGCCTGAGACAGAGAGAAAGAGAGAGTTTTAGCATGCAGACAAAAAAAGAAAAACCCACATACTTTAATATTATTGACTGCGATTTTTTATGGTGAAGTATATGGAATGTTTTTAAAACACGTTTACTCTTTAACTACACTCTTTAACTAAAACACCAAATATTAAAAATGGGAATGAAATTACATCGTAAATACTATATACACAAAACTTTTTATCCCTTTATTCTGCATTTATGTATAATTAAAAAGCAAAAAATAATTTTAAAGACAGTATTTTGTAATATTTTTAGACTCTTAAAGAATTATATTATATAAATATACATATATGTATGTATATTTATATATGTATAT
>NC_056721.1:10476443-10497832 GCF_018831695.1 Puntigrus tetrazona | reverse complement strand
ATAATAAAAATGTATAACCCAGAAAAAATTATATTCACTACAAAAATTCATGAATTGGTAATGATAGTTCCAGACCTGGAAACCATGATTTTAAAATTCCTTGACATTTCCACTTTTTCTATGACCGTGGGAATCCTCTGATACAGAAACATCAAAGTAAGAATCAATGTGGTCTTCAAGTAATATCTGTTAAACTGTCTATATTCAAAGCCTGGCCACAATTTTTACTGAGTAAAAGATCTGAGCATATTATATTTTTATTATTTAGTCAAAATAAAAAAAACAGCCATGAACTTACTTTTAAAAATAAATAAGTCAAACTAGCACATTAATATTTCTTAAAATGTAAGCCCCGATAAGAACATACAGAGCAGTTTGTGTCTGTTTGGGCTCCAGACTGGCAAAGAAGGTTTAATCAAATGTTACTTCAGAGGACTGTCACTGACAGTGAATGACACATTTATCCCGTCTGTTATGCAAGCCAAGCTTCCTGTGCAAACCCAATTCCACCAAAGAATGAAAAAAAAATCTTTCTAGGTTTCTAGGTTTTTTTTTCTCCTCTGTTCAAAGTTCCAGGAAACTAATTTCCTTGACAGACAAGCGCTCCATAATAGATGGAACACTTCCCACACATTAAAAGAATGGAGTTCCAAAACAACAAAGACAGGAGCCGTTTTAAACATCCAATCTCACATTTCACATTGTCACACTGCAAAACACTCTCATCAAAGGCCATTGATTTTCCATTCCAGAGCAAATGATGATTAAGGCAAATCAGGCCTTTGTTTCATAGCTCAGAGTCTTCATTTCTGAATTTAGTGGCACTCTGGGTATTTCCTACAATAAGGCTGCTCAGAGTATAAAAAGAGGTCTTGCAAGAAACATCTGATGACTCGGTCACTACAGAAACTAGTTTTTCAACAGCTGACACCAATACTAATACTAAATGTGGTTCATATAGTGCAGCTATATGCACACAAATAATAACAGTAATAATATATAATATACTATATAACATTGTATGTCATACGGGTTGAGCTCTAATGCCTGCCAGAGGAGGAACGTTTAAACTACACTTGAACCTTTTGCTGCTCTGCCCTCCAGGCTGGGTGACCTTAAGATAGCTAATGCTACAAGACCACAGGACACCAGGCTGCACATACAACATCTTCTACAGACTTCAATTATTGCAGGTCTCCCCTTTAGCCCACCTTCCTTGGTGGCTAATTACACTTCCTTTAATAAAGCTGCCTACAGACCCTGGATTAGCCTCTGAGTGTCGAACCGCCTGCAGTCTCCTTGTCCTTCAGAGTAGCCCGGAAGCAAAGAAGCTCCACATGGATGAGCTTCATCCCAGGTGATCACACAAGCTCCGTGGCCCCCATAGTCATGCTTGTTCTCAGAAGTAACTGCTGAAATCAAGCCGTAAGACTCTGCTGTATTGCCAAAATAAAAAATAAATTTGCTTCACAATTTAAATACGTAAGACCAATTGCTTTGATGAATGGGGGTCACCATGTTACAGCTGCTTGTACTAATTGCACTGTTTTATGAGTTATTACTCTCTAATTCCTTTTCCAAAGTCACGTTAATGCTGCCCTGAGTATATCTCATACACGACTGAGTAATGAGAGCAAGACTTACATGCTCATTGTAATCATTCGTCTGCTGCAATCACTTCCTCCATTGTTTGCAACACTGGTATTTTATTCGTAGATCTGTCTTTTTTTTTTATGGGGAACAGGGTGATTTAAACTTCAGCAAATAACCATTAGATCAATATATTATATTTGAACAGGTTAAACCTTACGAACATTCTAGAGACTGCATGAGCATCAGATGCAAATTTTTAGTTATCAATGAAATCAGCACTAATGCAATGTTACAATTAGACAATGTGACAACACTGCACTAATCGACATCATTGTGTTTAATCCAAGCCCAAAAAGGATCTATAGGCTTCTCACACTTTTTCTTTTTAGAGGAAAATCTGGAGAATTCTGTGGATTGAAAAAAGCGAAAGAAGTTCAAAAGATCTGACAGCATTATACTTTTTGGTAGCTAAAAACATTTTCATATTAACAATATTTAATAAAAACAAGCAGAGTGGAACCTTGTGAAGTTTCAATTATCCTTTTTCAGTAAAATCAGTTTTAGGAGTGGGCCTGGTTTAAAACCAAATGTTGTCAAATTTAGATGCATTTTTGCAACTCTTTATAACATCGGTTTCAGAAAAATCTGATAAAAAAAAAAAAAAAAAAAACAGAACTCCAGCAAAAATATCAACATTATTCCAAAGATGTTATATATGGCAGTTTTGTTATTTCTGTCATAGTGATTTAGTCAAACGTGCTGTGATGTTGCCGTCAAAACCAGCATAGCATTTGTTGTGCTAATCCAGCCTACAAAAAGGGAAAAATGGAGAAGCATAGCTCTGCGGCACAGCAAGGTTCCAGTATTCAGAGGACAGGAGCACAGCTTGTTTAGAGTACAAGTTCTCTCGATGGACAGATGGGAGGACAGCAAATCAGTTTTGTCCTAATGCTCTTATTAAAGAAAAGAAAGGAATTAAATAAAATTACATTTTAAATGAAATTAAATTAAATAATAGTGTGAATTAATTTCAATCCAGTGTTGGAGAACAAAGTCACATGATCCAAAACTGACCATAAATTCTAGGAAATATCACCAGGCCAGCTCGTTGCCATTCCAGTTTCACTCCAAACACATGTCTCAATTCTTCTCTCAGACGGTGATTGTCTTTTCTATTAACAGACTCTTGTAGATATTTTTTCCTTAATCCTATCAACTAATGTGAAGCTGCTGATCCATGACTGTCTTGAAGGTTATCTTGTGTGTGATTCACACCCAAGGGTATCTATTATTTACATGGTAGTCCACCCTATGAGGGAGGTGCACACAAACAGCCAAAATTTCTAGTCTATCAGAGAGCATCCATATCAGATAACATGCCTGACTGGCTCAGGGAGGACATGGAGCTGAAATTCGCATCCCCTCCCTATATAACAGATTATCATCCTTAACAGCCGAGAAAGGATATTTGCAGTTTAAATCAGAGGTTTGCTGCCGTAACGCCTGAGGGAGCCATTTTTCGAGACCGTTGTTTGTCAACAAACAAGCAAATGCCTTTGAAAGCTATGTTTCAAGCAACAACATTTGTAACAGGAAACCCTAAGGACATTTTCTCTCTGAAGTGCAGCACTTGTATGTAAGTGGAGAGAAATTTCAAACAATAATGCAGGACTTATTTCCAGACATAATATCCTGTGGTTTGACAGCCCACCATTCATAATGGTGCATTCTTCCAAAAAAAAAAACAAAAAAACCTAAAGAACATTCACTTGTTGCATTAGCATCTTTTGCCTTCCTCTAATTACGGAGACATTAAGCTTATTCACAGGATTAATAGCAATGTACGCGTCACTGGAGTCAAAGGCCAGGTATTAAAAAGCACTAATATTTACGGAGAGACTCAGAGACCTCGCAGCAAATGTGTTGATAAGCACCTCCGACAATAACACCTCACTCCATCCACACAATCCAACATCAGTTCACACATCATTTGTGCCTATGTGTTACACAGACTAATCTACAGGCTTTGCCAGACCCTTTGGCCTTGATGGGAACGTGTGAAAAAAAGCACAGCAATTACATCGGCTTTTAGTAGCACCGGGCCCATTTAATAGGAGTGTGATGGTGACATTTATAGAGGTATGGAGTTCTGCCTCTTCTGTGAGCTTGTTCTAATCTACACAGTATTGGCAGCTTGGCTCACTCATTCAAAAAGTCAGCATGTCAAACAGGCAGCAGAAAAACATGACGTGTTAACAGGTTGTGGAGAAACTAGAACATTGCGTTCTTTGCGGCTCACGTTACTGTGAAGTCCCGGGAGACAATTACACAGGTCATCAAAATTAAGGCCTTTATAGAATAATTATTCATGGCTGTCAATCAAATAACAGTACTGGTCACTCAAATAACTAATTTCTGTGTAATGGACTTTTGTACAAAAAAAAAGTCTGTCTTGGGTCATTTCCCAATCACGCGCCCTCAACCTATTTTTCTGTCTGCTTCCTTCAGTCCTATAAAATAAGGGCAAAAAGCCCAATTAGAAAAAGGTCTATATAAATAAAATTGTCTTTGAAAGAAACTTTTTAATACAGAAGTTGCTTCTGTAATTAAATGTATACAAAAAAATCGTTAAATGTTGAGTACTCATGGATCCAGATCAGACCACAAAGCATATAACAAACTAGTGAAAAGACACATCAAACAGCTTTAGATTAAAAGTCTTCTAAATGTACTAAATGCGGAGGCAGGCAAACAATGAATAAATTCATTAACGAACATAAATAAATGAATTAATAAACACCTTAGTCAGATGTTTATATAAAAATCTAAACGGCACTTAATATACATTCTGCATCACAATGTTCTTTTGTGCATTCTCATATTTCTGCAGATCTCCAGGTGTTCCTTTGGAGTTTGATGATAGCCGTCTTTGATCAAAATATCAGAACAATTCTGTCTTTCATCTCAGGGAGCAGAGTTTAGTTGAGGGGGAATTTTGGCTCAAGGTTTAGCCCAGACCTTGGCACGTCCTAGCTGTGTATTTCTTATTCAAGCCCACTCAATCCTCTCATGTCGGGTATTTGGTATCTACTACATCAATCTCCTGTTAATTCCCCACTGCATATATCTTGCTTGAAGAAGTATTGGCTGCTACCGTCGTGCTCAAGAAGTGATAATGAAAGAGACAAACAGGAATAAGGGACATAACACTTGTAAAGAGCATCTCTGAATTTTTGGCTTACGACTGCTCCCAAGCAAGGGCTGATTTAAAGTAGGTGAGGGAAAACATTTTGGAATTTTTTCCTAGGTATGTCAAGCACATCACACCTTCCATAAATGTCTCATGTGAAGGCCACAGGCTCTTGTTTATTATTACAGTATACATACTCTAACAATAAATCAAGCCCTGTCAAAAAATAAGAAAGAGAACAGAATCACTGTGGTATTTTTTACATTCAATTACTTCAATTTAAAAAGCAGAAGGAAGCCTTCAGGTGCTAGTTTTTACTCTAGGAGAGCCAGAACAAAAAAGAAAAAAAAATCCATAGTTTGCTGCAGTAAATGAAAGCAATTTCTTTTGCCGACTATGCATGCGCTGATCTCCTGTGTTGATTCAAGAGGTTATAACTCCAGGGCCCATGTCCACAGACAACAGCACAGGAAGAGCAGAATTACAGAGGTAAACACAAAGGCAGCAATGTTTGTTTCCTTTCCAGATGAGATCTAAGATTAGAAAAGTGTTTCTGTTATTCATGCCACATCTGCAACTTCAATCCATCAAAATCAGCCAAAACTCATGGCCAGCTTTGATGAGGGGAACTCTGGGAATGAAGAGGAACAAAGAGAAAGTATGGGCTGAGCTGAAAAACTAAATTATTTAACCTGAGAGACAAACTGATAAATTGCTGCACCGCAGGTCAATATATTACAAGGACCTGTTGACCACACCAGTGGTAGGATTTATAATGTGCTGGGCAAGATAAAGGCCATTGATTGCCTCTCGCAAGGTCACACACAGGCGGTTTTCATCTCCCAGTGTCTCTATCTGTGACAATTTTCTGGAAATGTTTGAGAAATTTCTGCAATTTGGTTAATCAAATTCACAAACTGCTGGAGCTGCAAACAGAGGGAGGAATATTTCCAGCCACTTGACAGGAAAATAAACTTGCAGCACAAACTGGTTCTGGGGCAGAAAATGGTCTGATTTTACATTATTCATGTGATTCAGAGAAAATGTAACAAGCAATCAGTGGGACAAATGAAACACTGACCCTTATGCAAGAGCTACGGATACAGAGAGAATCAAGGATCTACAAATAGTGCAAATTACAGCCTTCTGTGATCTGAGTTGCATGCTGTTTATCAAATATAGCATTCATTACTTTCCATTTAAATCTCTCGTTTTTGGAAAACTGATCATTACTACAATTTCAGAGAATACAAACTCGAGAAGCGACACACACGCATATCCGCATGCACACTAGAGATCAAAGATCTGTCTACGAATGCTGAAATGATGGGTAAAGGCTAGACATAGAGCGGGCACAATAGTTCACCCAAAATTGAAAATTTCATCATTGACTTGCACTCAAATCATTCCAAAGTCGTATTACATGCTTTTACAATTTAAAGAATGTACTAGCCACTTTTTTGTATATAATAAAAAAAGTCTTCTAAAGCTATATGATGGATTTGTTTAACAGGTTAAACGTAAAGTTAGTTAGTTGATGATAGATTAAATCTAGTTAGATTGATTGTAGGTAGACTGATCATTAGTTACTCAGTCAGTCGTTTGGGAGCTTGACATAGTTCAATTTCAACTTCTGCGTTTCAATAAAGAAAGTAACAGAAAGTACATGAGGGTGAATAAACAATAGGATTTTCATTTTCAGCTTAGCTCTTTAAGATCCTGGAGCACATTTCTTCTGGAAAGATTTATTTTCAGTATTTAGCAAACAAACAAACAAACACCAAAGTAGGAGTAGCCTATTTTCAAAAACCGTGCAACGATCCCTTACAGTCTCGCTTTCATCTCTGTTAAATGAAATACGGTGTCTTATCTTTTGTGGTTTGTGATCTTTCATTTCAAACTCAGAATGTGAGTTGACCAAAAAAAACACAGAACACAAAAAAAAAAGAGTGAAAGAATGGATTAATGGTTTATCAACCACATCTAATGAAGATTTGTGTGTGGATGCCGGCGTGCTTTAGCTGATTCATCTCTCAAGACAACACCAAAGGAGAGGGAGAGAGATTTACAGCCCTCATCACATTTGTAATTAAAGAGTGTTTTTTCTGTGTGGTGAAACGGCTCTCCTAAGCAGGCAAAATCTGAACTCTGAAATTTGCGTTTTTAGTTGTTATTTTGTTAAGTTTTTTTGTAACTGAAAAAGTCATTGGTTACATAATTAGATTCAGTGATACGGTCAAAGAGGGGGCAAAGTGAGACTCAACAACATCACACTGTCCATTGCCAATCTGGGCTGTAATAAAATGATTAATCACATAATGTCTCTACATAGCCATGGAACAAAAATAACTTTAATACACACATCTCTTTCGTGAACAACAGTGTGGGCCCTCATAAATGAATGGCCACTAATTATGTTTCTTCACCGATTTGAAACATCTAATTACTGTAAGAGAAGCCGTAAATGAAACAATAGCATTTCAGAGGCTGATAGCAGCATAGAGGAATGCTGGACAGGCTTGATAAGTAAAAAATCAATTTACAATAATTAACAGTATGCCTCAGTCATTTATTTTAGGAAAAACACTGCAAGCTCATTATGCAAGCTACAAGCTCATGCATACAAAAACACAAAATACTTAATCCCACAGCATACAACACATTGATGACAATAAAATGTATGTGAAAAATATGCAAGCAAAGAGAAAAGAGCTGTTTTTTTGTGTGTTACAGTGCTTTTTGAATGTATGCATATCTGTATATCTTCAGCACAGTGGTCTTGGAGAGGGAGACACACCGAGTGGACTACTAACTAGCTCCTTTCATTTTTTAAAAATTGCCAAGGCTCTCTGAGAGCTCGCTAATTATGTAAACATGACTTAGAGAAATGTTCAGCAGCAGAGGGAGCAGAGAGCTATCGTAGCCCTGCATTACCTCATCAACAGATATTTCAAAAGAGGAAAGCTCGGCGGAATTTCAATGGAACCTCAAGGTTTCGCTAAAGGACAGACTGCAAGGAGAAAAGGGGTTAGGAGAGGGCAAGTTTTAATGAACTACCTGAACACACCCCGTCGACACCTCAACCTTTCTGGCTTCGAAGGCAGAGCATGTGCTTGCGAATCTTGCCAATGATACAGAGTGTCCCTGAGTCCCAGAAATGCCGGATTACCAAACCTGTTCCACAATCCGCTGTGCAGTCTCTATTTTTTCCGGACAGACAAGAGACAGGACAGAAATGGAATTTTTGTGTAGCCTTTCTCTCCGAGATATACATCTATCACAAGGTCCGAGGTAGAAGTGAAACACAAACAGAAAATCGAGGCCTTAAACTCACAGCTAAGCATTTACAAATCAGAGCTATTTCCTGGTTGAGTGGGTCACTTCTGGATTCATTTAAATGTGAAGAAGGTCCTGTGTTCAGGACTGCTACACACAATAACTTATACACGCTGCAACTGTGTACCTCTGGCTATGGGGGCTGTGTGTTTGCATCCAAAATTCGGCTCATTCAAACGGAAGGCGCATTCATAGTCTAATTACATTTCAGCAAGAAAATCTGTATGTAAGGTGATTAAGAAGCATGGAGGCATGCTTCCCCATCTGAATAATTACTTCATTCATCAAAACAGATTTCAGGTTTAAAAAACTGTGAATAAGGTCACGTGCTGGAATAAACTAAAAGAAACACTAGTGATTTTAGCTGATTTAATTCAGTTCTTATGAGAGTAAGTAATGTCTTAAAGGATTAGTTCATCCAAATATGAAAATTTTGTCATCATTTACTCACCCTCATGTCATTTTAAACTTGAATTTGTATGAATTTCTTTCTTCTGATTAACACAATATGAAAAATGAACAATGGCCTGATTGATCTTTTCCATACAATTACAATGCATGTTTTGGTACTATTGATGTGCTAAATTTCAAGTCTTCTGAAACCATATGGAAGATTCGAGTGACAAACAGAACACAATGAGTTCATTCAATGATAATCGTCACCTCCACCTCCAGAGACCTGTTAACCATGGTGACTGGATCATTGAGTAAATTGAATCTGAAGCCGTCTTATTTTTATTTATTTATTTTTGCAGTTAAACAAGATGATTTTTTGATAAATATAGTGCGTGTGTGATTCATACAGGGGAATGGTCACCAATACTGTTTGGTAACCAACATCCTTTTCTGTTCTACAGAAGAAATAGATAAAAGTTTACAACAACATGATGACAGACCTTTAATTTGTAGGTAAATTATCCACTTAAATTCTACAAATCTATAATATACTGGCATGGAATATATTATTGAACCACTTTTATAATACTTTTACAGTGCTTACTGTAATGACAGTTTCATTCCTCTTTAACTATATTAAACGAGTGGCCAGAATACTCTTTAATTCACCACTTCTGTTCTACAGAGGAAAAAAATGTGTAGAGTTTGTAGCGGACTAAAAATGACTTTAATTTTTGGATGAACTTTACCTTTAGTTGTACAATGATGTGAAGATATCCGACACCTTCGATCATCTGCAATCAGACTACAATTAGAGCAGGGACATGCTGTGAAAATAGCAATCACTATGCTCTTTCATCCCATATAGCATGAGTACCAACTGGTGGTATTAACGATTATGGCCATGTCAGCCTTTTTAGCCTGGCATTTACTGACATATGAATCTATGGTGGACACTGGCCAACATCTAGCAGCGTAGGACAAAAACTCAAGTGTCGACCTTCATGAAGGACACCTGTCACGGGACTTCAACACTCTGACCAATGTGGCAGAAGTAACATTTAAGAGCATAAAAACGATGAAGAGCGACCTTTCATACTGTGATTTAATGGAATGCTGGAAGCAGTAAAGGTCAGACAGTGTCATCCATTGCTGTCCGCAGACAGCTCTACAAGTAACATGAGGTCTAATGATATATGAATCCATAGATCAAAGGCTTCCTTACCCCAATAATCTTGGTACCTTGCTGAAGAGCAGATGAATTTCTGCAGGCATAAACTGCTAAGTTGCAATGTGAAAACTCTGAAATATCTTAAGTGTTTTGCAAGAAAACATGTGTAAAGGGATCCCAAACCTAAAGTGTGAAGCGTGGACAGAGGCAGAGCTGCTGTGCTGCCAAGGTTCTTGGACAAAAAACCATGGGTAATGCTTAACACATATGAAATGAATCCTTGCGACCTGTTGTCACGACTCTAAGAGAGGGATTCTGCAAACAGGGGAGAAGTGCATTTGTCAGTGCTTAGTGCCGCTTTGAATTTGTAAAAAATGATTACCTGCAACGACACAAAAAGAATAGACAAATGCAAATGCATATATCATGATTTAAAACAAATTAGTGCATAGGAAGAAAGGAAATCAGAATAATGATGGGCTGAAGCGAGTGTGAGCGGAGAGTGCAGAGAAGGAGTGGAAAAGAGAGAGCGAGAAAGACAAGAAGGCCTGCTGTGTCCAGGGATGTCCGTTAGATGGAGCTGCAGATGGGCAGGAATCCAAAGGAGGAGAGTCCCAGCCTGCTGGCTCTTCGTTCTCAAGGACCTTTAAAGATCAAAGCCCAGCACATAACAAGAAAGCGAAAAAGAGGAGGGATCCTGTGAAGCAGAAGAGCTCGCGTGCCCTTCTACTGATTAAGCTAGAACTTCCCACCCACTGATCTGAAAGAAAAGCACCAGGATGTGGGAGCCTATCGAAGTCTCTGTGAATCACCTCTGCAGTTGGCATCCTCTTTCTCCATACTGATGGAGCACAGTTCCTCTCATGGTACTGCATCTAATGTGCTTTCTGTGAAACAACTAAATAAAGACAGGCCTATCCCTACTGAGATAGGTGGATGGGGTCATTTCCATTGGTTAAAAAAACGAAACGAATTGTACTACCTGACACACAGCAGCTGACCAGGATGAAATACAAAATAATGCACGTGACCAAACCTGAGGGACATAAGAACCAGGACACTAAGAAAGCTGAGTTAGCCTTGATACACTGCAGCTCTATGAGGTCAAGAGAGAAAAGAAAGGCAAAAAACAGCATTAATGTCAATGTCCTTCACAAACAAACTCACAAGAGCATTAAGAGAATAAAATAAAAAAAAATTTTATTCATCTTTGAACTTTAAGAAGTAAATAAGCGCAGCCAAATTACATCACACATTAAATTTTAAACAATATGTTATTAGGCCCTCCCAGTGATATTGTATTCATAAATGAAGGGCGGTTTTATGTGTACACCATCTTCCAGGCAGCTCTTGGCAGTGTTGTATAGTCTTGTCTGTGAGAGGAAACCGCTAGCTTCAATAATTAATCCTGTACAAGATCCATCAATCACTGCATCTCTGAGAGTCAGGGAGACAGATACCAATCCTATTTATTTCAAGTGGGGGCGAGCGGCAGGGGTATGGATTACCGGGGTATGCGTGCTAGGCTGGCAGACTCCATGAAATGGAATAATACATCAGGCTTCAGTGTGTGCACCTCAGTTCCCCTGCCATTTGATCCAGAGAGCTGAGAACACAATGGCATTTACTTTCAAACTCTTGTAAATATTAGCTGCACAACAATGCACTGAGACAAGCATGCAAATAAGCTCAATATAACAGTGCTCTTGTTCCTTTTGCCTTGTAAAAAGAAAAAAAAAATACTAAGTCCTTCACAATGCAAAAAGCAAGGCCTAGCAGTTCAAAACTTAAAGGTAGAAATCCATTTCTCCACACCTGAATAACTTTGCACCTCACTGAACACATAAGGTAGAGGAAAAAAAGATAGGAGAGGAGAGGAGAGGAGAGGAGAGGAGAGGAGAGGAGAGGAGAGGAGAGGAGAGGAGAGAAGGAGGTGGGGTGGCATGCAATAAAAAAATGAAAGCGCTAGCTGGGTTCAATTTAGAAGTTCCCATAGGAGGTGAAGTGACCCGTATGTGCAACAATAGAGGTCAGGCAATTTTGAGCAGGCACCCCTGTCATCGGAGTGTACTGGAGACCCCTGCCTCAGAGCCAGGAGAAAACTGCAAAGTCCTTGTAGTATTCAAGACCCCAGAATGACCCACAGGTAGGTTCTCATTACAGACAAAGGCAGCTTGGCCCAGGCTACACAACTGCCCGGTTACACAAATCGAATGATTGCAAACCATATCTACAGTCACACTTGGCAATCATAATCTCAACTTCACTAATACTGTAAATGAGGTCAGATTTTTGCAAATGTAACAACTAATAAGTTTTGATATATAAACATGAGACAATATATTAGCTTTACAACAGTTAATGATGCCCTCAATAAGCATCATGTGAATAGTTTTTAGTTATTTAGGGTATATTAACTGATGTTCAATAAATTGTTAATGATGTATTATAACAGGCAAAAAAGTTATCATCTAAGACTTACATTAATACAGAATTTAAAAGTATACACATTAGTATTTTATTATTACTTTTATGATTATTATTTAGGCAGCACATGCATGAACGTATACTCTTCGTAAATTTTACACATTAACAATAAAATCAGTTATTTGCAATTATCTGATTTCAGTAATGAAATCTGTCTTTACACATTACACAAATGACACGGCCATTACTTTGAATTTATCAACAGTCACATTCAAGAGGAAAGTAGTTTTCAAAACCATAATGGTCTAAATGAAATACTGGCAGCAATCCTAACGTTATAAAATATTCAACAGGAAATAAAGAGAAATAAATGAATATCTATCCATATCAATAAACAAGTAACAGGAAATTGTTTTGGTGTGCAAATGAAAGGCAGCTAGTTATGCAAATGCAGCTCCCAAAAAAAGGAGGTGGCATTTGAACCTTAATCTCAAATCCAACATTTGAGGAGACATCAGCAACTCAACCGAAGAAGCCCCTGAGCACTGCATTTCAAATTCAAGTCATGCTTTGGACACCTGTTCGTAAAAATGTTAAAGCATTTCTCTCACCGAAAACAAACAAGCAAACATGACCTTTAATTTCCACTGATTGCCCCAGAGAGGCTAATGAACTTCTCAGTAAACACTTGCAATTCATACGGGGTAATTTTAATTAGTCACAGTTGAGAGGAACGTCCCATTTACAACATCAAAAGAAGACAAACATTCAATCACAGGTAGAGTGAGCTTCGATTAGACGAGATGGATCAAACGGTTACAACTAATATGAAAATAAAAAAGTGCCGACGGCTTCCAAAATCATCAAACTGCGGTAATCAGCCAAACGAGTCGTTAAAAGTTAAATACCTGTCTCTGTGACAAGAACAGCTCAAACATCTTAACTGTTGTAATCCATAAAGGAAGACTTTAATCCAGGGAAATGTTCTAATGAGCTCAGGCTTGTCTGGGTGGGGGATAGGGAGGCCCTCAGGAATAGAGGTACTGAAAGGAGCAGGCGGAGAAGAAGTGGAGGTTACCAGTCTAAATAACAAGCAGTCTGGGCTCTGAAAGGAACAGACACGCCAATACATCAGCATGCTAGCCATCCAGTGCTGGAACAGATCTCTGCCAAGCTAGATTTTAGTCTGGGATCAGACACTTTGGCATCCATAATAAGAGCAATATGAAGCAGCCTCCACTGACATAAAGAAAATATTTACTTTTTGCAAGAAAAACAAGAAGAGCAAGAGAAAAAATGAGTGTCTGCGTTTGATGACACTGGAAGTCAATATGACTGCCACATAAAAGATGCAGTACCCCCCGACCCCCTCCCCTCACTGTGATACTGACAAAATGTGTTACTCTGTGATAGTGCTAAACACAAACAAACAACTGTCTACTTAGAGCCCTACATGGATATGAACTTTGAAATGTGATTTAATTATAGGAATGCACAAAATTTATAGACAATATCAATGATCAAATTTCCACTGTATCTGTAAATACTAACTATTAAGACAACCTAAGTTGGGTAATTGTGGCTCTTGTTCAAGAGAAAAACAATGCATTCATAATATTGGTCATTTATTTGCTAACAGACATAACATACAAATAATAATTGGCTTTACGGCAAGAATTTCAATAACAGTCTAAAGCCAAATTAATTATATATCAGTAAACAAGACAATTTTACTAAAACAAGCTTGTAGTAAGTGAACCACAGCATCATATTACAAATTGCTACAACAAAAGATTAACACAAAGGTTACGCAGAGGTTCCTCTTTGTTCATACGCAGCTCTTTTATTATTTGTTCAGTCTTTGCTCACGAAACAGTCATTATAGTTTCAAAGGTGCACCGGAGTGATGTGGATATAATTGAAGCCATGACCTGAAACTGTTATTGAATAGCTGTGACGCGGATTCCACAGGAGGGACGGCAAGTGGGTGGTCGGGAAAAATTCAGATGGGAGGCAGAGATAAAAGGAAGGACGTTCCTTTTGGTGTCGGACCCCAGCAGAGGAGCTAAACTAATAAAAAAATCAAAAGTGAGGCTGACTTCTTAAAAGTGACATCCGCTACTTTTCTTAAAGAAGAGGAGGGGGGAAAAAAAAAACAGGTCAGACAGTCACGTAAGACAAAGGTAAACACTCCGCTCTACAAAAGCAAGGCAAATCAACATTCCCATCACGAAGACATGATGATATTCCCAATTCCAAATGAGGAATGCTGAGACTAATGTGCCTAACAAGCATTTCGTGTGAATTTAACCTCTCTTTTGTAATCTTCAGGACAACTGTGTACCGTGAGGCTTCCGATGCATTGTAATCAAAAATAGAGGATTGCTCTGATCAGTATTTAATCTGCAAATGGCTTTCTTCAGCAGGTGCATCGACTCTCATGAGGGGTATCATATTGTCTCTAATTTGGTGGGGGAAATGCAGTCATTCCTGGCCCAGTTAGCCAAACCTCTCTTTTTTCCAGCCCCTCCACATCCTGCGTAATCAGAAACCTCTCCCTGGACGTTGCCGCCGGACGTGACTGTAACCGGAAGATTCCTTTCTCTCTGCCCACGACTCTCCCTGGGCTGCTCCAGTGCCATGTGCGTCCACGATGGCACCCCAGCAGGAGCAGAGGCATATTGCACGTGGGCACTGTGCCACGGTAGTGCTGGGCAGAGAGGATTAGTCCTGATGACAGGGCATTAAATGTGTAGAAGTCCTTAGAGCGACTGAGCTGATGCTCTCTCATCCCACAGTTGGGCTTCGGTTCAGAGGCTAGAGAAGGTTCACAGGTCTTAAGTGGCTGCCACTCATTAGAGGCTGAGCGTCACACTAGCTTAGCTCTTCTTTTCTGCCTGTCTCCCTTTCCCAGAGGGTCCCTTCCAGAGGCCAGCAATTTTTTCGGCACTTCTGATAGTGCCGCTGATACTTTTCACATGCTTTTTTGATGAGAAACCATCTTACAAGATTGACAGAAGTCATCATTCCTTGTTTGAACCTCACTGGTTCCCAAGCCAAATAAACATACATGACGTTTCACTGGGGATGTAACAATGAACCTGGAGCTGACTGTTTAGATGGCATTTTCTTTTCATCTTGCCTCTGAACGAAAAACATTAAATTAGTGGTCATAAGCACAGCTCTGCTTTGTTTAGAGTGGTAACCCAGGAAACATTATATCATTGCTGTTCATAAGCTTCACCTGCTGGCAAAGAGGTCATTTCAGTTTGTCTGCTGCTTTATTCAGATATGTTTTATGTAGTATAGTTTTAAAAAACAATTTTTTCTACAAATTTCAAAATTGATACAGTCAAATTTAGATTAAACACTGCTTATGCTGTATGCATGCAACATATATATATATTTATTTTATTTTATTTTTTTTTTTGATCATGATTAAATTGCAGTGGTTCCCTCTAATTCTAATTTTAAATGGAAAGCGCACAGGCAAATCCTCAGTTTACTTATATCAAAAAATTATTTTATTTGTGTATCTTGCTTATTTGATTTGGGGTTTGATTTGAAATTTCAATGTAATTTTGTTATATCTTTCCTTCACAAATAAACATGCAGCAATAGCCTAATAAAAGGCTTTTTTACACTTAATTTACTGTAAAATTTCTCTTCAAATCTAATTTTGTTAAAAACTACATTCCAACATTACACTAAACTAAGCCAAGCAGGATGTGATCTTAAATGTAGCTATGGATCACAAAAGGAAATCCTTCTGAAAACCAGAATTTGGAAATTACGGGTTACTATCCTCAATATACGGTGTGCATCCTTTAAAAATAAGCTTGAAAGACTAGAAACCGTGTTTTAAAAGAAAGATAAAAACCAAATGAAGAGAACCCAAGCAAGAGTTTTCTATAGACATTTTGCCTCAAAAACCAATGTATAGCCTTCACATTAAAAATAACACAATATTGCCATTATGTGAAAAAATGTATGTCAGCTTATGTCAGAAAGGTCAAATGTGACTAACAGAGCTCCTCAGGTACTAACTTCTCACATATCTCTCAGCACAGCATCTCACCTGAATAAACCTGTTCTTTTGATTTCTGTTCGTGGAAGGCATTGTCAGATCTCATAGATCCCCTTTCTAATTAGTTTTCGTGTTTGCCTCAAACTCTGTTATCTGTTGTGCCTTTATTGTTAAGCCTATTTTCTTTGTTATAAAGATTGCGGTGCTGTGGTTGCTACAGTTAAATAAATTGTCAATCCTTTGCCCATATTTTTGTAAAATCTCATTCTGACAGTTTAAAAGCCGAGCAGTGCCTTTGTGCACATCACCTCTTTTAAACCACCTACATCCTTACCTCCTCCTCTTGCCATCTACCTCATTTTGAGCAGATTGGTTTATCTAACTTTCCAGAAAATGCTTGAAATTTAATCCAACTCACATTCTACATATAAATGCACACAAGGAAAGATGACAGATTTAAATATGGCCCAGAGCGCTGAACATCCAGTAAAGAAAAGATGCGCTCCCACATATGACCGCTGTACTCCTGCTGGCCTTGACTGTGTTAGAAGTTATGCTGTCATCTGACTCCCCTTCAACATGGATAACTGCATGTTACATGAGGGAAACTCAAGCAACAACGGACTTGGTGAGAGAATAGAAAAAACGCAACGTATAACATGATGTGGTGTGACAAATTTGTTTTGATTTGTGGTTGATCCTGTATATTTCCTGCCCACGTAAACTCCAAATGAACCCTCATCGTTAAGAAGACATTATTTTGAGGGAAAAAAAACACTACTAAGTGGGAAGAGCAGCAGGAGGGATATAGAGGAAATACAGGAGGTGTCACTTTCAGTAAGAGTCACACAATCAGCAGCAATGAGACTGCTTAATACCTCTCAGTCTGCCATCAGTGACTCACTCTAGCCTCGGTGTCTGCCTGGCACAAATGACACACAAATGCCCTTGCTTTTTGGGAAAGGTTGTCTTCCCTCCAACTACTGGTGCAGACCGTTCTGAAGCACACAACATGACAACACCATCGGAATGGCCTTTTCTTCAGCTATGGTCACTTTTAACCCTTTGAACTCTTGAAGACACTTTATACACCTATTATTACGTCGAGTCCATATGCATAGATCACGCATGAAGAAGAATTAGATAATAAATGTAATCTTTAAAATACAATATTTATAACTGAAAGTGTTCAAATATGTATGTGAAGATAACAAAAAAAACTGGCAAAAAGTAAAAGCATTTTTAAAAAGTTTCAAAATTAGTCTTCATACAAAACAAAAAATAAGCCATTCGGCTATAAAAGATAAAAAAAAGTGCCTGTAGTTGGAGAAATACCATAACATCATTATAATGATTCACTTTGGTGAAATCTTTGTTACATATAGGAGACTAAGTCAATAAAATGTGGGTAATGTTATTATATTATTTCATTATTGCAGATTTGTATTGAGTTTAGAGTTTGAGTTTTCCAAGCATTTTTATGCAGATTGAGGAATATAGAATCTAGGTTTGTTATTTTATAACTGAATTTACTTTTATAATGGGATAAAAATAAGACACAGCGCTATATTATGCTGAAGAGAGAAGTGCAAGTGAGGCAAATAAGAGCATTGCTGTAAAAATGTACTTCTGTCTGATGTCTTCATAGGCTGTATGTGAAGATAAGCTCATTATGAATTGCTTCTGCACAAATGAACCCAACTTGCATAATATTTTTTATTTCCTTAAAGAACTAGGGAACAAACATGAAATAACATCCTGAAGTTCTTCATTTATTTCTTCCTTTCATAACATACTACGACAAAGATGACATCATTCCACAATAAGTGCTGACATATTTAAATCAATTCCAAAAAACACATTAATTAATTTTGACTGCAAGCGCAACACCGCAGGTCAAACGAATTAAACCATCGACTTCAATTAGAAATGCAGCCGCTGATCTGAAGCAATATTCCAGTTCGCTTGTATCATTTCAAACCAGACCACGAAACGTATAAATACACAGAACGCCTGATGTAAGCTGGCGGCTTTTGAATGACAAGTGAACATATATAGTTCAGAAATCTCAATTTTTACTCTGGATATTGCATCATGTTACATAGAAATGAAGCCAAACAATCAACAATATCCCACAATGCCGTATTTGCACTTCAAAGACAAACTATTCAACAAAACGAAACTGAGTCTCTGGTTACCAGAACCGCAGAGGGAAAACATTCAGAGCTAAATCTGACAAGACACAAACATTCAACGGCTTGGTGCTTTCAATGTCTATTTCAGCATTGTCATTCACATCCACACCTCTTTCCCTTCAAAAAAGCCACTTGTCACTCCATAAAGAATACGCGGAGGGATAAAGCAGTGTATTCAATTCATAAATATCCCTTTAAGAGGGCCGCGTCAGTGATTTGTCACTGGGGACTTTTGGCAGAGCTGAAATTGATGTAAAGGTGACATGTGAGTTATGTATGTGGCTATGGCAGGCGTTTTGATATTACTGAGGGAGGGAGGCATGCAGGCAGGCTCACTAACACACCAAAGCGCTCCTCATCCCTCTCTTTACCAGCCTACACAAGAGGATGTCATTAATTTGAGGGGGAGAGTTTTTAAAAAAGAAATAAAGAAAACCCCCCGAAAAGCTTGACATGCACACACAAGGTTCCTTTGTCTCCTGCTCTCTGATGACGCCTGTCACTTAATGTGTGAAAGCCATGCGTGCTTCAGTGGGATCAATTGTAATAAAACTGCATGCCTTCACTGAGCTATGAGTTTATGAATCTCCTTAGAGAAACTCAGTCATTTAAAATCCCTCTAGCTTACGGCAGTGAAACAATGTTTAGTTTCAATCTCCCCGCAGCCTCTGCACGGAGGGAGCCACCCGCACAACAGACTGAACACGAACAACAAATAAAATGTGAAAATCAAGCAAGTCACCGTCTCATTTCCATTAAATGATAAAGTAGCTGCACTGAAAAGAAATGAACTAATTTAAAACGGCTGGCCTATAGGTCAAGGACAGCTGGAGCAAACAGTCTCTGATTTTTCCTCCCACAGTCATACAAATAAAAACATTTTACATTTTCATTTTCAATATCCAAATCTAAGAGGCTTGTTATCTTTTCTTATTTGTTTGATGCATTGTGTCTGAAATGCCTTCAGGCTATGATAAGCGTACTTAAAACACATTTTCATATGTAGATTATTAGGTATATGGCTTTGTTAGATAGCGAGGCTTCTGTGCAGTGGAACGGAGGGGTCTGAAATAGCATGTCAGCATCTACTGAAAGTCAATAAACAACTGAGCCGAGCTAAACGACTTGCACTATTCTAATCCAAAAATATTTTCGTTTCCTTGAATTGTTAATATAAGATCACACGGCGTTCTGACCCCTGGGAAACATTTCAAGGAGTATTGAAAATGTTACAAATGTCACCAATAAGCAGAAATGAAGGAAGTCTGAAATGAAGAGACGGTCGAAGAAAAAAAAAAAACAAAACCCAGAGCATTCATATTCTTCTCTGATTTAGTAATGTAATGACTATGGGCAGGATTACTTTCATCACACAAATAAATAAATAATCACATCCTGTCTATATTTCCAGGGAATTAAAACATCTGTGAATAAAAGCGATGCTGGAACAGATGGTCAAAAATGATATACATTGGAGTTTTAACTAACAAACTGCTGTGCAACTCGCTACCAAAAAAGCAACAGAATACGAGCTAAAATATTGAACGCCAGAACATAAATGTTTTATGAGCAGATCATAAACTATTGCAAATTTATTTTTGCATAAATGTAAAAATGAGATCTTTGTATATAGAGAAAGCTTTATGAACCTGCTGTTTCCTAAAACGCTCAATATACGTCCGGTGAGTGAAAATCCTTTGCAAGCGCAGCACGGAAAATAGGCAACTTCCTCCTGCCACAAAAATAAGGCAATCACACAGTTGCTGTTAATATCTGAACTGACTGCAGAATCCCTAGAGAGGTTTCTATTAACACATTGTGTCCGTTTCACTGCTTAAAATAAACGAGGTTTTATCTCTATAAAGTCAGCAGGAGTTAAAAAAAGACAGCAGCAGATGGTGGAGAGAGGTGACCTTACCTCATTGGTGTTCCACCTGTGTCTCTCTTTTGGCAACGTGGAGCATTTTGGTAGACATTCAAGCAGCTTTTTGGGCAGGTATATTTTCAAATGTCCATGTTCATCTGCAAAACAAACAACAGCAAAAAAAGCAAGCTTGCATTAAAGAATAAAAGGTAAGAAGCAGTGAAACATTTGTGTCATTAATCAATACCCATGATGGATTGATGCGATCATGCTAATATATAGGGCTCGGTGTATGAATACAGTAACTGGTTTATATGATTTCATATTAGATTATCCTTTACAGTTCTTCTACATTCTTCATACACAGCACATAACAAGGATCATTAATTAATGGCCGCCAATTATTCTGACTGCAAAGAGCGACTAATGAGCAACTTGCAGAATGAAGGTAAAAAACGCTAGATGAATGAAAATGTGAATTAATTGGCCAAGCATGCCATGAGGGGGAAAAAGGGAAAAGAAATAGTGACATATTGTGATTAGAATCATCAGAATTCAGGTGTTTCAGTAGTGGAAGTCCACTCTCAAGGGCTTAAGGGGAACTGATGCTAAGCTTTATTAAGACTTTAACTACCCAATAAAGTACACAGCCACCCCGATCCTGACTGCTTGAAAGAACAGTAAAAAGCACAAATGCTGGCTAAAGATAAAAGAAAAAAGGAATACAATTTGTTCAGGGGCAATTAAGGCATTGCTATATATCAGGCTTACTTCCATTCTTACCCTGTCTGTCTCTCGTCTCCATTCCTAAGGGCTTGGCAGGCCAGTCCAATCACTGCCATTTAACTTTCATTGTTAAATGAAAGTTCACTTTCAGGGCAGAATTTCTAAATTACAATGAAATTGTCTACAACTGTAAATTGAGTCCAATTATAATCACCTTGTAACAACCAACTGCTGATTATACATTCATCTGTCACCTACACCCACATGACATTCACATTCCATTCCACTAAAACCCCTGGAGGAGCAAGGATGAATGGATGAAAGGGGGAGAAGCTTTGACCAATCTAAATAAAGGTATCAATGGTAAAGGCTTTATCGAGTAAAATAATGTGTATATATACACACCACTACAATATGGACAACTGTCTACTATGAAGCAAACAAATGTGCACAAGACATCAATT
>NC_056721.1:10428612-10476343 GCF_018831695.1 Puntigrus tetrazona | reverse complement strand
TATATATATATATATTCAAAGGGACAAAATTTTGTGTATCATGCCATTACTTTTATGAGCTCAACCTACATTTCAGCACCAGCACAATGACGGGATGTCTAATCCATAACAAACATCCTAACAAGGAGTCAAAAATATGACATAATATGCCTGAGTCACTGTCAAAAACACCCCCGCCATTTTCCTAAGGCTGTAATTGTGACAAACAATCGTCTATCATTTGCGAATAAGACGCTATACCAAATCCTGTAAATACGGTTATGAGCATGCTTGCAAATCAGTTCGATTTCCTCTGTCTCTAAGCTAATGCGCTTACACGTCACCATGTGTTCTGCCACCACTGCGTCACTGATGACAAATCAAGACACATATGCTACAGCCAATTACGCGTCTCCAGGTCTGATGGTTTGTTACACTGTCGGGCGATTATGCAAAATTTAAACAACCTTCATATGAGGGCCTTTTTCTCCACATCAGCGAGAAAGCTATTTGCTTCTCTCAAATGACAGTGGCATCAGCTAAACTGGTCCAGTTGTGAATCTTTCATTGTTTCCCAGTTGTCAGACGATCAACTCAATATTGCAGACATCTGTTTATGTCACAGAATAGGATTTTGTCATCTGTTTGGACCGAAAAATACGGCCTTAAATGACATTATCACGTTACAGATCTCTAGTATTCTTTCTTTTTGTCTTCTG
The DNA here is from genome assembly GCF_018831695.1 of Puntigrus tetrazona. Classification (NCBI taxonomy): domain Eukaryota; kingdom Metazoa; phylum Chordata; class Actinopteri; order Cypriniformes; family Cyprinidae; genus Puntigrus; species Puntigrus tetrazona. The sequence goes on along the minus strand of NC_056721.1, from coordinate 10,475,645 downwards.
CACCCAAAATAATATTTTCATTCAATAAAAACTGTACAAAAACATCACTTATCATTGTCTGCGAAGCCAGAACAGATTTGCTTTACTTGCCATAATTCTCATTATAATTGTATGGTGCTGTGATGGGAAGAGGTTAAATATGAGAGTCATCCCTAAGCTGAGTGAGGAATAACATACAGTCTGCCGGTCATTATCGCAACGCAAACTCTGACAGGGTGATCAAGCCCCTGACACAAAGTAGAGGTCTCTTGTATCATCCTGAATGGATAATGACCGACTGACTATTTCCCACTCATTACACAGCTACTAGCCAATTAAATGAATATACAGATATAAAATATTGGTTTGAGAAATTATTTTATGGTCTTAGAATTGTTAATTGGAGGCAATTAGTTATTCTAATTTGTGTATGTAATAGTTTAACCATTAAACGCTTATATATATAGAGAGAGAGAGAGAAAGAGATTTTTTTTCCTTCTTTTTTCCTCCATTCTTTCACAAAATTGTGAGTTTCAATTTAGAGGGACTGACTTTTAGTTGTCCTTCCTGTCTAGCTATGCCACCTTTGAAAATGTCTTACAGTGACTGTGCTCAACAAAGTCTTATACTTTATTCAAGGAATGTGATTCTCAAGTGTGCGCTTCTTGTTACCTGAACCCTTTTCAATTTGTCTGAGAACCCCACGAAAGCTCAGGCTTCTGTTTGTGAATATAAAACAAAGACCCGTGTCTCAAGCACAAGCTGACCAGAAATCAAAGATGTACACTTCAAATGGCAAACCCCCATGTCCCCAGTGCTTTTTAAAGGCAAAGTCACCCTGCCTGTCCGTTCTATTACACCTCTATTTTTAATTTGCTCAGATGTTTGGATGTCTAAAGTTATAAAAGACAATATTGGAGAATATGGACTTAAAGGATGACTGTGAAATCTTTAAAGAATGAGAAAAGGTTGAAGAGAGAGAGGGGAAAACAGAAAAACTCACTGAGAAGTAATCCCAGCCTGGAGCAATGTCCTAACAAAGAGTTTACAGCTACCTGATAAGGCTGTGAAACAACATTGTGACTCTCTGTGCTCTTTCGTTTGGGGCATGGAGATAATTCTGGAGATTGGAGTATGTGCTGAATGTGGCATACACTGATGGGAAAGATTGTACAAGGGTAAATGAGTTTTACAGTAGAGAGCTGAGACTGGTATCTGGAATCATTTGACTCACTCAATTAACATTAGCATAGAGCACCTGCTCACGAATGACAACGAGCCACCTTCCCACACACAGAAGAAACGATTTGTGTTTCAACCAGTGTCAAAAGTGAAAACAAAGGTAAAATCAAAAACATAATGGCCCAATCACTTTAAAATAAAGCCACAGGCATCTAAACTGGCAAACTGGCAATGCTGTAAAATACAAATAGGTAAATTTAATCATGAGGAACATTTTTGAAAGCCTAACAGAATGCAGAATAAAAACAAAATTACAAAAGCTGCCACCGGGGAAGTACCCTTTCAAAATTTATATCAGAACTTACATGAAAAATACATATTAGTGATGTGACGAGTCTGCTGGCTCTCCCCTCGAGTGTTACCATCACCCCGTCCTTTGTTCGCCGCCCTTCACCAGGCTCCCGACGGGAGTGGGCGTGTCTGAGAGGAGGGGCGTGGCACTGGACAGGTCTGGCGGCGTGTGACGAGGCACACCTGAAGTTAAATACCGAGCGCGCCTCTCCTCGAGAGACCGGTCTCTTCCCCCGTGCATGCACGCTGGTGTCCTCGTGGGTCCAGGAAGGGTGCGTGAGGGACTCGCCACGCCGCCAGAGAAGCGCGCTGTCGGACTCCGTAGTCCTGGCGATGACTGCACCCGTGTACCGCTGACGGGCCAGGATACTGGGCTGTTTATCCTTTCTGACTGCCGTTCGGAAGTAGCCGAGGAGAAGCCACCGCCCCTCGAGCCCCGGACCAGTGAGGGGAGCGCGTGCGGCCGCCGGACTCCGCCCCTTACCTGGACACTTCCACCTGAAACACTGCCCTACCGGCACTCCCCCTGCAGCACGACGAGGACACCAGTTCCCCCGTTTATTTTGGACGCTTTTTGTATTTTTGTTAATAAAAATGGTGCCTATAAGNTACTTTTTTTTTTTTTTTTTTCAAAAGAATGTATGGTGATTTATGGACTTAATTTTACCCATCAGGAATTGCTTGGGTCAAGAAAAGTGGGCGTTTTTAAAGCACAACAGAGCCAGACCTGGATGCTTATTACATTTTGATGAAAGATTACAAAGACGAGAGGGTGGTGACAGGCCTTGGTCATCTCTAGACAACCTCAGATAGAGATCAGACAGTGTGGGCGGAGCCTTTTCAGACTGGCCAAGACTCTAATACCTGCCCTTTTGTAATTATTTCAGACCACACACACACACACACACACACATACATTCAGCGCATACCCAAGGCCTACCACCCATCAGAGCCAACAAACATGTTCCCTTTGACACGCCCACTGATGACATCATCTACTCCAGAGCAAGGAGGTCTATAAACCCTACATAAAGTTTAGTATTCTCATTCATCTTATTGGCGGTTGCTCAACTGGTGCAGGAGCCCAGAAGTATCTGATCTGAAGTCTAACGTGCCAAACCTTGAGCCCCTGTTCCAGAGCCGTTATTGCACACTGATATGAGTGTCCACATAGGACAGTTAGTTCAGTGAGTTACTATCTGTTTTGAGAATAATGAAATGGAACATTATGATTATAAAACAGTGTGAGGGATGATAATTAAATGGTAAAACAGCTCAAATAAGCCATCCACCGTATTCGCTGTGAATTAAAAGCAGACGTTTATCAGTGTAAAATGCTATTAGGGACTTGAAGACAGGTATGAAACTGACTTGTGCTGAATATAAGCACACATCCAGGAGAGTGAAAAACATTCACTGCTCCGATTAGATGACTGGTTGTTAATTAAAAACCCCTCATACTAATAAAATCCCTTCTAACTCCTCCCAGAGCACAACTTGAAAGACCTCTTGAGATGTTTGGGCTATGCTCCTTTTTCACCAAATAAAATGAATGGCATTGAAATGAGGGCTCATTGCTCCGCAGTTAAAAGCAGACAGAGAACAGAGCAGAATGCTAATTCACTAAAGTTCTAACGCTGGCTGCTTTAATAAAGAGCAGTCTATCAGTGTCAACACACACCCTTATCTGACATTACTGCAGCTCAGGGACTGGGAATGAGCTCTAGCATCATAAAAAATAAAAATAAAATTGTAGAGAGTTCCAGAGAACAAACGACGAAAAAACATTCAGCGTAAAGGCACTGTTGTGTCTGTGAACAGACACATTGGTGAAGCACAAGGCTAACAAAAGCTTAGCCGTTATGTATGCATATATTAATTTAGACATTGAATTCAAGACAACTTAGAGATAACATTATCCATGACTTAATTGATAAGCTGAATGTAGATTTGTGACTGCAGGCAACTTCATTCAGTATCATTTTCTGCTTGTAAGAACACAGAAAAATGTCTTAATTTGTAAAATATACACATGCGAAGTGCTTTAATTTGTGATATTCAATACTGCAATATTAATGTTTTATATTATTTATATTTAGCGCTGTGGTCAGTTTACACTAAAATATTTTTTTTCCAATGAGCGTTAAATCATTTTTTACATTTTATGGCCTTTTTGTTTTGAGTCAAATTCTTAGATTTAATCATAAATTAGAATAATAAGATATTATTTGTTACCAGGCAAATTAAATCAGTATCAACAGAATTTGCACAGAAGCTGCATATAAAGTAGCATTTACATGTATTTACACATGTTTAATGCAAGACATGAATGCATTTAACATGCAATTACAAATGCATAAATAATGTTTTGATATTAAAGATAAAACATTGGATACTGAAATTTATGATAATTTTAATCTTAAATTAAAACCGCCAGTAGGTGGCAGCAAGTCACTGTTAATAAGTGAATCACTGTGATTGAACCAGATCATTCAAATGGCTGATTCATTCAGGAACAAATCACAATCATACTGTGATGCAAAACATGTCTGTGGCTGTGGAATTATTTTTGTTGGCAAAAAGCACAAAAACAAGAAACACAGTGTCTAAAAAGTAAGTCTCTTTATTAACTTCTTGTTTATTGAACTTGTAAAACTTCAACATCACATTTGTAATCATGGTCATTTTTGGAAAAAAACTGCACTCTTTCTGTGAAATCGTGTCAATAACAATGCAGTAAACGGTAAAACTTTTTGCACTACAAACCAGTGTGTTCATAATTACGATAATACATTAAAATAAAATGATAAGACACACCAACTTTCAATATCAAGCAGCAAAACAAACGGAAGCTAGATCCATAGAATTAACAAATGAACATCAAGAAAAATGTGGATACTTAAAACTTACGGGCAGGTGTGTGCTAAGGCAAGCTGGTGCTGAACTCTGCAGGACACCGTCTCTCTGGTGACCCCTGTATTAATGCATTTAATTATGGTGTGTGACCTCACTATCAAGCGTACATTAAAGGTTACAGAAGGTGACAAACCTCCCCTGCTCCACTGCTGGATCACCCCTAGCACGGACTGTCTTGCAAACCAAAAAGACAGCGTCAAAGGATGTAGTCTGATTTAACAACCCAGCTCCAGCCACGGCTATGTCTGCTGGGCCTCAGCTATAACGACTCTTCTCCCTGCTTTGATCCCATGGATGTAAACGGCACATCCTGTTGTGCAACTCCAGCCTCTAAGGCCATCTTGTTTCTTTTATTTTCCTGCCTAAACAGCAGTGACAATGTGGACATTAACATAATTCTGTCTCCCTACCCGTGAACAACAATTTAGTTGTCAGATCCTAAAGTGCAAGGCAGGCTGAAACCATAGCCTGTTATATTGGAAGATGTGCTGTGCTGAGCCGAGCTGAGGGGGTAGCCAATTACTACAGCAGCCCTGATCAGGAGAAAGCAACTCTCTAGTCAGGTGCATGAGGGGAAAAAGTACAGAATAGATAGAGGACCAATAGAGTATAATAGATAGCCTATAGAAAGAGCTCCCACAAACAGAGAGAGAGTTAGAGAGAAATGAGGAAGTAGTGGAGGGGACAGAAAAGGTTTTTCTGCTTCTGCTTGCCACCCACTCAGAAGGGAATTCTCTCATTAGAAGGGCAGGTAGGATGGAAAAAATATCACACCAGCAGGTCTTGACACAGCTGTGCCTACAGACACGGCTCGTTTCCAACTCACAACTTCTTACTGTTGGACTGTGGGAGTTGGGGGGTTTGAAGTGGGATGGGCCCCAGTCCAACACTTACTAACTGCAAACACAGAATGTCCCAAAAGACATGTTGCTGCTTTTTGCTTTTACAGATGCCTGTGGTGATCTCTTCAAACAGGGCTGTTTATTATTTCAGGGAGGACAGCAACCTTCTCCTAAAGTCTGTCCACTTCATGTCGGCTGCAAAAGTGCTGAAAAACTGAAAAATCAGCTAAATAATTTGGGGGTCCATTATCATTTAGGTGCTTATCTATGTATGCATTATTTATCTGTGAAGTCTTCAGACAACAGAGAAGTAAAAAGAAAAAAATGTCTCTGAAATTTTGTCTGAAGGTTTAAATAATTGTTGTTTATGTTGTTTATGGGGGTATTTGAAGGCCAAGTTCTGCAAAAATGTTTTTGTAATGTTCAATAAAGGAGTTAATGTTTAAGTATTATAAGTATTTAAGTTTTTTTTCTGTGGTATTGAGTATCATGTACGTTTAGTGGTATCATTACCAGCTACTAGATTTTTGGTATAGTGACGTAAAACTGTTTTAAGTGAACAGTTGGGAGAAGATATATCTGCAGTTGTCTATATTGCTGACAGGCGTACCGATAGGTCAGTTGGATTATTTGGTCATATTTTTTACTGACTATTTAGTCCTAAAACATCTTAGGAAATTTTTGTTTACAGGAATTAGTCCAGTAGTTTTTGCTGTGATATCAAAATTGTTATCAACATTTCAATGGTCTTTAGACTTATGATATCGTAACAGCTTTTGATGTGTTTAGTTTAACTCATACATTACTCATATTCTGAAATAAGATTTTGGTCATTTTGCCCATATCTACTCTGAAATGCACATTTCAAAAAAAGAGAGATAGAGACTGAAAGAGATCCCAGTATTTAGGAGAGGAAGAACACCCTCTATCCACTTTTAAATACAGTATCAGAGTAATGACGCTACATGATGATACATAATTGCTATATGATGAAATGTTTAAAACTGGAAATACAAATAATACAAAAAAATACAAATAAGGTCCATTTTTGAGACATTTTTCTGCATTCCGGTTGGTGTGAAATGTTGAGCCATTGCTGTTACATCCAATTGCTAAAGTATTTGGGTACTTGTGCGTTATATAGAAGTGCAAGTGTGTCGTATAAAAGTGGACATATATTTCTATGGGGAGAAGGTGACTGATCCTGAGATTATCTGAGATGCCACTCCTGAAGGAGATGGTTTAGGAGCTTTAACAATATCAGTCACGCCAGCTTGAGCTAGTCTCACCCTGGAGACAAGTGTGGGTCATGAAACTTGAGAGGTCTGAAAAAAACAAATCTAAAATCAATATCATCCACAACGCAAAAGTCTCTGCTCTCTCTCTCGCTCTCTCTCTATACTTCTGCAGTGAGTGACACTTGCTTTTAATTGTTGCTTCCCTTGGAAAGATCCAATGGACAGCTTGTTCAACCTTCAATCTAAAAGTTATCATCAATCACGGTTTAAAATATCAATAGCACATTACATCAATTCAGACACTTTCAAAGGCGATTACGATTATGCTGCCCCTTTTTCGGAGCTCGGGTCTAGTTGTGTCAAAATTCACAAATACTTTATTGACATTTGCTTCAATATGCATCACCCTGTAGCACGCTGTAGGCAATTGGCAGTGTCACCCTGAACGCAATGAAAACATAAGAGACTATAGCATTTCCCCCCTGTAGTCCACCCATAAAATCACTAAACATTAGAACAGACACTATTTGCAAAGCCACTCTTAACTGCTGTATCGATCCATTCAATAGTGATCTAATAAGGTTCTCGTGACCAAAGAGCAAGAAAATTGACTTGAAATAATAATCAGATTGCTATTATGATGAAATATTCCACAGCTTTTATATAGCAGATATAAAATATATGGCAATAGCACAACCGATGTGATGAGAAGACTGGGCTTCCCTTTTTTTGGAATGATCTGGTAAAACCCAATCTTTTTCACCGTCATTGAATTTCTGGCCGTTCTTATTGAAGAGCCATAGCCATTGGGCTATTTGTTAGAAGTCTGCCGTTGCACAGAACCTCTGATCCTGCTATCACAGCTCAACTGATGAACTCAATTTAAACTAAGGCCTGGTGGGGCCACAGACTTCTCAGGCAAGCTTGTGCTGTCCAGAGATTGGGCTGTCATCTAAATTTAACTCCCTTAGAAAAAAGATGGTGCTGCTTTCAGAAGAATCAGAATAGCTTCTGTTGTTCAAGAACAGAGACCTCTGTCTAATCTCCATGTGTTCACAAGGCTTTCTTTTTTACAAAAGCAATTTACCCAAAAAATGTAAATACTATCATCATTTATTTACTATCAAGTTGTTCCAAACCTTTTTGACCTACTTTCTTCCACACAAAAAAAACAACTTGATTTAATTGTGAACAGTGGTTCCACACTTTGAAAATTAATTTTCTAAACATTGAATGAATATGTAAATTCAAAAACACTGTCAAGCTAAAACCAGTGTAAATACAACAAAATCAAACTAACTCTACCAAACCTTCTGCAGCTAGCAAGCATTAGCACATGTTTATTTACCTAATGTGACATGGTGTCAGTATAAAAGAAATGAAAGTAATAAAAGATTCCATTGGTTCTTGAACAGTAACTGATTTTTTATAACATAAAGCACGCTCTGCAACCACAAGTATAGGCTCCACTCTTCACCACAGTGGACCTCACAAAACATAAATCCAAACATAACAAAACATTACATAGATAAAAACACAAGTCCCTCTCTTTTCTCATATTGCTAAAAACACATAAAACAGCACTTAATATCAACAATGATTCTCCCTATTCAGTTCCAAGCAAAGCATGCTGGGAAATGAAAATCCCCAGCCCAGTTTTAGAAAACTATGCTAAGAAAAAAGATTAATCCCAGATCGATTAACTAAACTTCTGTTTTACTAATGTAAATGGGTTGCACACAATTCAATTTCCATAAAATTTCATAAAAAGCTCATTTTAATGAAGTACACTGAGAACACTGATGTTAATGGATGCTAATGACAGGTGTAAAGTGGCTCAAATGATATGAGGGTCCTATGAAATCTCTTTTATTTTATTTATTTTTTTTATTTTTTCTATGTTTTTGGAATCTAATTGGTTTCATTTAATTTTATAATAAAACTAATTTAACAGCATGCCACTGAACAATGTTAGCATTTTTTTTTCTTTTAAGTCATATTGAATATTTAATAGTGTATGCTAATTAATGCATTTAGCATTTTACTTTTTAATTTTTTGTTTATTTATTTGAGCAAAATAGCAAATAATATTAAGAATTTTGGTCATTTTGAATTTTTCCTGCTATAAATTTTCATTTAATATAATTTAATCTAAGAGTCTTTTGTAATATAAACTTTTATTACGCCCAAATTAGGATTCATTTATTTCAAAATGTGCCTGTGAAATTCTTATTCTACAATTTTTCTGTCTGTGTTTTTCAAAGAAATCACAGGCCCCAAAGGGACTAAACATTGAGGGAAGAATGGGTTTTATGTGTACTGAACATTCTAAATGAATGTAATTGGCAATGAGAACAAATGTTGAAAGCCTTGCTGGACAACTTATTCAGATGTAGCTTCTGAGACATTATGGATTAAGAAGAGACAAGCATACAAGGCAATATAAAGTACAAGCGACAGGCATGTGTGTACAGGGCCCACAAGCAAATAGTAGAAAGCTGTTAGAAAAGCCAAGCTGAATTACCAAAGTCATACAATGAATTAATATGGATAAAAACAGTTTCTCAGACTTCTCATTTCCTCCATTTACATATGTCTGATATTCCACTCACTAACTCTCCAGTGAATTAGTTTATCTAATCTAAGAGACAGATGCACCACATAAAATCATCTTTGAAACCACCACATCAATAAATCAATGACTCAGAATAAACCATCAATTTTCTTAAACGGATGTCAAACCATGAACAAATGGTTACCTGGAACAAGGCCCAATGCTAAGTCACAATTACCACTTCAATGAGAGCACTTCTACATTGTAAGAAGCTAGACCTTGCTATTATCTTGAAAAGAAAAAGAAGAAGCATGGATTCAGGCATAATAGCGAAAGCCCTCTGAACCAGCATAATGTTGACTAAATCATATGCTACTATTCAGTGGCAATCAGTTACACTTAAGCGTCATAGTTGTGAAAAGAAGCAAGAAAATGATTCTTGGCACGACCAACTGTGAGTGACTGAACATCTCTTGAGGGCATAATAAAGACAACCACATCTTAAACCTTTTAGACCTGGAGTCCATAACTATGAATGTGCATGTGACTCTGCTTTCTGCCTTCATATAAAAATAAAGCACACTAACAGACATAATGACACTTTAACCAAAGTGCAAAAGAAATGCGCCTTTAAAAAACTTTATATGTTTTATATTAATGGGCATCTCATAACAGTTTGATAGATTTATAGTAAGATTAAACTGCTTTGTATGTATAAGTCCTATTTCAGCTGTAGCTTTATATATTTGGCCATTAAATATTATTTTTTTGACTGTTTTTTGAGTCTAACGGGAACCATTCACAAATCCTTGCTTCATACAATGCTTTGTGGCCTTTTACTGTGTTGTTGGGAATAGACAATTAATCAGTCCCATTTCCTTACATCTACATTACATACTTTCTTTTCCATGCTTTGCTCTTTTAAAAATCAATGCTTGATTAATTGCAAAAACCTGGTCTTTCCTGAGCAAAAGGATGATTGTGTCTAAATTAAGGAGCACAAACATCATTATATCAGCATCTCTCTTTCACCGATTATGTTTTATCTTTTTCATTTTTTGATGTATTAGAAAGCAGTAATATTGTCTGTAAAAGGACAGACAACAAAGTGAGCTCATATTAGAAACATAATGTGTTCTTAAGAATACATCAGTAATGTGAACCAGCCATGTAAATACTGAGATACTTTCTATTTTCCAATATTTGCCCTGAATCCTCAGACTAGACACACTACGCAGCCGTGTTCAGCTGTGCCTGCCCATAGTGCTGTTTGTCAGGCTGGCTATAGCCACTGTGACAAATCACCAGCAGGCAGCCTTGTTAAAACACTGATGTGGTTTAATGGGTGATGTCCGAGACTTGGGTACATCTGATGAGCTCTCAGCAGACATTAGTGACCAGCCATATCCACTAGAGCGATCACAATCCTAGCTGAAGTTTGCCTGTTTTGTATTTCTTCTTTACACAGTGAAAATAATTTCTAAACTAAATCTAGACTATGCAGCCTTTTTGGTTCTACACTGACTAAATCGTTACAAACATCTCATCTAAAAGTTGTCGGCATTCAGATACAGTAGGAGGCTGGCCTGAATCCACAAAGCCCAAAACAGCGACTTAATTCAGCTACCAAAGTGCCTGCAACAAACTGAAGAGAAAAACGAGCCTTCTTATGTATTTTCAGCCTCAGCCAAGCTCACCCATCCATGAAAATCCCATCTCAGGGAGAGAGGAGGTGAAGACCTGCGAGCACACACACACACATTCACTCGCACATAGCAGACAGTAAAGGACACGCCGCCAGATCCTCACTAAAGCCCTTTATCCTTATCATAACTACTCCCACAATTACTCACCTGAGTGGTTTACCTGTTTCCGCCAAGCCATGCTGCATTTTTACTGTCCTAGTGATACAAAAACCTTTAGGCACCAAACATTAACTGGGCCGCTACAGACAGGCACACGCAGCGGTTACATCACGCTGGAGTATGAGAGTGTGAGATGCAATACTTAAAGCGTAGACAGATACACAGGGCGGCATGCTCACATATATATCCACACACACCATGTGAAAAAAAATATCAACATGACTGCAAACAGACGCTTCTGCAGTTTACTTTACATCTCTGGGCATGTTCATTAAAATCTTTGAGCTTTGAAATGGCAAGGACTCACTCAATGGCATAATGAGCAGACAGCATAACAAGAAGATGAGGCTGATTTAACTCCACTTACAAATTTACACAAAAAATGAACAGGCTTAATTACACAGATCAACTAAGTGTTCAGAGGTGCCAAGAGAGAAGATATACTGCCTATTAAACATGAGAACAGAGCCACTTCTAGGGTAACCAGAGCTCCATATAACACACAAAGCCGTATTAACATGCACATGATCCCACAACAAATGCTTTACGCTTAAAGTCCAACATAAAATATGCATGTTTTATACTCTAAGGGGAAATGTGTCTAGTAGTGTTGACAAATCATTTCAACAAATAGTAGAGCTCAGTCTTACTGCACTATTGGATGGATGTTTTTCAAAGGTCGATGCTAGCATTCGAAGCACAGGGTGCATACACACTGTGGCTAAATTTGGTTGTCAGCTCACCTTTTAGTGTTTAAATCTGTTATGTACACTCGTAGTTCAGTTATTTGTGGGAGTGACAGTCACATTCTACAACAGAATTCATTTAGTGACAACCGCATTTACCAAAATCATATGTAGTACACACAGAATTTAACTAAACAACTAGATATTAATGACATATTTAAAAATTCAAAAACAGTTGTGTCTCTCTTCTGTATGTGGCATGCAAGAAACCACTTGAAAAGAGATTGTGGCAATAAAAAGACAGCAAATGAGAATAAGCCCAAATAAATTCAAATACTTTCCCTAAAAACTAAAATGTTCTCGACCTGAACCTGCCTACTTTATTATTTCCATAAATTGGATGGGCCAAACAACAAGCCCTAAGACACTTATAATAAGTGGGCATGGCAACACTTAAAGAGTAAACTCTGTGAAACAGCTTTCCAATCTGTTGACAGTGATTTAGTTAAAATGACTAAACATAGCAATTCTTTGGTCACTTTAACATTACTCTGGTCAAAAATATAAGATGTTAAAAGTGTGAGATGCCAAGATGCTTACCTATGGTGTAAATCATGAAAATTTCACAGTCAATTTTGTTCCGTACACACACGAAACAACAAATCGGGGATTCACTCCCATAAACTGGTCACTCCTGAAGCTTTACAGTGTCTACATAACCAAGGTTTGCCAGATCTAACCCACCCACTGTCACTTTCAGTCACTCACAACACATCTGATATCGACAGTGTACCCCCGTAAAAGCACTGACTTGTCAATCATAACAGAAAGCCCCAACATTAAGTCCCAAGGGAGGAGAGGACGACAAATGAAATCAAGAGGTAAATAAATGAATCAATGGATGAATAATAGATTAGGCAGCAAGTGGCCCCTTCGAGCAATGCCACGAATGCAATATTAATAAGCAGCTCTTACTGTTCGTCTCTGTGTCATCACTGACACTCTTAGGAGGAGCATGGGCCGAATAACACACAGCTGATCTGTACATTCGATCCGGATTACGGATTTTCTTCAGTCCTTCAGGAAGCAAAGAGAGAGTGGAGAAGAAGAAAAAAGAATTCTGGGAAAAGTACACCGGATGTACAACTTTGCTTTAGTCTTTATTTTCCCCATGCACATAGCAGGAACTTATAAGAATGTTTACCAGGGTCAGCAGTGTCGCGTCTGCCAAACCCCAGTCTCCCTCCCATCAGCAAGCCCATGCATCCCAAATGTGTCCATCTCCATGCTGAAGAACACCTCTCCCAAACAATATGCACCGCTCGGCCTCAGAGTTCACCATGCCTATTTGCTTCTCCCCCTTTTTTTATCAAATGCATTCAGGGGTGCATTTAAAGGGATTACTTTGGCCTAAGGTGCTGCCTTGTGGGGAGAAAATGCAGTTTCATTTGCAGGCAGGGGTATGGACAAGGAATGTAAAAGCACCCGGTTCTCTTGTATCTTCAGACCCCATGCACATTTTCATTAACTATAACAAAGTGTCATAGATGGCTCCAGCTGTTAATGGCTAGAAGTGTTAACACTGCCAAGAGAGAATACAATCTAGACCACTGCATATAAAGTAGTAACTCCAATGCTAACTGGTTTGTTCAAAATTCACCTGACTTGTGTTTCTTGTATTTTTTCTCTTTTCACTTCAGTCTTGCTGATAAATCTGTAGGTGCTGAAATAAACAGCCAAGAAACAGCCCCTAACAGGTAGCAATGAGGGCTGCAATCAAATTCATTGTGGTCCCAGGGCTGTTTGGTGAGGCTCAATTTTAGTAAGCTACACCAATCGATGAACTTAATGTGTGTTTCTGTGTGAGGCAGGTAGGGAAGGATCGAGACAAGTCGAAAGGATCTGTTATGACTCCCCAGTAAGAAGTGACATCTCCATCTATCCCTGCCCTTCCCTAATTCAATTAAAAAAAGAAAAAAATATATCAAAGCATATTCTCAAACTAAGGAAAATTACTATGCACAGATCTTTAAAAGTACATTTTCTACATAATGGCTCAATATGTCAAAAATCCCTCTTAAGAGAGCTTGTTGTGATAAACAGCACCCTAATCTCTGAATGAACCACCAAATAGAAATAGAAATATGGAGCACAACATCATCAAAAATTAAATTAATAATCTGTTATCATATACTTATGTTTTGTGTTTCACTAAGAAAAAAAGACAAGTTTGGAACTTGATGACAGTGAGAATTATTTTTGCTGTGGTTGTTTTTTAGGTTAACTTTCCCTTTAAAAGTACACTTCCTTCGCACATCTGAATCCACCTTCACCACCTTCCATAGGTACAGTCCCAGTTCCGGGCAATCTAAAAAGTGAGCTAGGTCATATCAGGAGACAGAAGAACTCTATGGGGTGCGTGAGACATTAACCATGTTTTCATAGCAGCCTCCAGCTAAGAACAGCCTGTCCTTATGTGCAAAAAACCCTGCCAAATAATAAGGCCCTGGAGAACCGTGCTCTATGCAAACATTTTAAATGCTTCAAGGACAAAAGGTTAAAATACAGGCAACAATCCGTGCTAAAATGAATGGCGTGCAACACATACAATGGCAAACTACATGCTGAAAATGAATAGGCCTGGAAATTAAATATAACACACTGCTGGCTATATGGGACTCTGAATTTAGTTGTAGTACGGTGCAGAGCACTCTATATTACTATGGAGGTGTGGAACACTAGCTCCTCCCCCATACATTGACCTGACAAGCATGACAAAAATAACCGAGGCTGTTCTGCAATGGGAGTCACAAGTCGGGGTTTCTAAAAAGCTCTTGGCTACTGAGATGCATTGGCAGGAAGCAGACCGGTCTGACACACGTTTTCGAAGGCTGGTTGTGTTTGTTTGCGTCTGAAATGCACACACAGACATGCAGAGATTGATAAACACGTGCACACACCCACGATCACACACATACGCACACAAAGAAAGAGCTAGTTTAGGTAGTTAGCCTCAGTGTTGTTTTGAAAACAAACGCGGATTTATATTTATGGTAATGCTTGTATTCTTAGCTGACACAGTGTTAAAAATATAACAGTGAAACATTTAGGAAGCTCAATACCACCCCCTTGTGGATTTCTGTATGTTCGGATCCCTGTGTTTCTCTGGAGTCATGTTTTAATGTCAGTTTATATTAGAATAATTTATTCTAACTACAGTTTATCAATATGCATAATTTACTACACAAAAGTGAGGTTTTATGTTCAAACTTATCTCCCGCCTTTTATTAGGCTACTCACCATCATGACAATGAACAATTCATCATCACTCCATGATCACACCTAAAGGCTAGTTTGTTAACTATCCAAAACGGTTTATAGATTGATTTTTTTTGTTTTAGCCAAACGTATTTATTCGAGCTATGTTTTCACGATTTCACCAAATAAAGTTTCTTTTAACTCAATGTCGCCACCTTGTGGTTGATAAACCGTTATTTTCTTTGATCTCACACTGAAGGTGAATTACAAACAAAAAAATCCTCGCAACTACTGTAATGACGACTTGCCAAAACCTTGTTGTTTATACGTTTTATATTGAAGGAAATCTGTCATATGAGCTGGTGACAGCTTGACAACTGTTTAAAATGTAATTCTGGTCAAAAGGGGCTTCAATAATACTAAAACAATGCTGTTCACTACGTCTGACAGTAATAATTAAACATCTTATTTCTGACAAATTTAGCAGAGAAATACTGTGGACACGCGTTATATAACTGTATTAAGCGTGTCTCTGAGTGAAACCAACTCGTTGCCTTGTTCATTCAAGAGACATAATCTGCAAAGTATTCAAAACAGATGTTAAAGAGAAATGGTTATGTATATTCTTCAGCAACACCTCTTCTTTCTTCTTGGCATAAGAATAAAATTGTATTTCGCGTTATGGTCGCCACATTCCTTTCTTGGTTACACAAGAATCTAGTTCAGATATTTAAATTGCTGTTTATGTGTGTAATCTGACGTAAAGGGGCAAACTGGTATAGAAGAACGTGTCCTTGAAGCAGATTTCAGAGTGAAAGCTTTGACCACATATTACAAAACCGCAAAAAAGAAGGTCAGCTGGAGTCTATGGACGCGTGAAAGTGACCGAGAGGGAAAATATCTACTATTAAACAAGCTTACCAGCAGTATTTTTACGACTCCTGGCTGTAAGGTAGTTTTAGGTCGATCTACGGTTTCCAGAACTCTACCCTTGCCAACTCAGAAACAATTTACGCAACCGAGGAAGCTTGGTAAATCGAAAAAAGAAGTTAGAAATCGACAGTCGTTGCGGCTCACAAGTTTTTCTTTGAGCGCGACCGTTAGGCTGAAGGAAACGGAGCGCGAGACGGATTTTTGAATTTTCAGAGGCGCTCGCGCTTTTGCTCCGAATTGTTTTTAAATATGTGTGATGCACACTGCTGGCTAGCTACCGATGCTGGCTAGGGTGATGTGATGTGATGTCTCCGTGCTGGAATAACGAGTGTGTGAGGATAAACACAGAGGCTTTACAATCCCCAAAGCTCCTCGATTCTCAACTGGCGGCTTTTCCCTGTCTGCCTCCAATTTTTTCCCCTCGCACACTCTTGTCGTACAAGTAAAAAATATCCCCGATGTTTCTGACTTACCTTCCGGCTTGTTTTCGGCAGCCATTTCCCCTCCGCGCGCCACATCCTCCTCCTCCTCTTCACGAGCGTTGGGTACCACGCGCGTTCACGCAGAGGACAGCAGCACGAGAAGGGACTGGCGAGGCAGAGGCGAGTCCAACCGGAGCGCACTCACGATTGGCTGTCGAACTATGACTGACCATGTTGTTCTAAAATGGCTTGCGAGAGCAAAGCAAATATCCTCCCCTTCGAAGTGCCTCCGAGAACCATTGGGTAACGCGTGATGTGTAGATACACCTTAAGAAGAACCGAGCCAATCCAAAGTGAGCGCTCTTGAGACGTTCGCGTGCAAACGAAAAGACCGTGCAAATGCTTCAAGTCGCTAAATTCAAAGGCAGAAAACGTGTTTTTTTTTCTGAGCTTTTCATTCGTAAGCAATTCAGAACAGGCTATTTGCACGTCAAGTCAATAGCATTTATCCGTTTTTACGCTGAATCGGATTTTATTAATATCTAGTTGAAAACTAAAATGACGTAAAAGATCAGAAATCCTTGTGACACGTTGTTTTTACAAATTGCTGGTTGTTATAAGCCATCTGCGTTGAAACAATGCATGTTGTTAAAACAATGCATGCCATTAGATAGACGTCCATAGATTAACCTTGAAGATGAAGCAAACGTTTGGGCTGAATGCGCTGAAGTGCTGCGCCATGGTGCTGAACGGACAGCTCCAGGTGGCAGCAGCGGTCTACTGTCACACTGCTCTTTCAAGAAAAATTTAGCACCCCAGACCTCCTAGATGTCTTATGGTTCACTGAAAGTATCCGGAAAGTATCCTACACTGCTGAGCTTGCGAGAGAAATGGTTTCCGACGACCTATTCCAGTAGTGTATGCATAATGTTGTGGTCTGGGTCCCATCTGAATTGCCTAGAAAACCTCAAAACTGCGTTTAGGAATATGGAAGTCGTATTATAACCGAGCTGATTAATTATTCGTTAGATTAAGCATTCGTTAATTGCATTGAGCATATAGATAATGGCTTAAATGCCTCTCTGCCCGCAGCGAATACCCGCCATGAAATGTTATCATTAAAACGTCATCTTTATTGCTTGCAGTTGCTTGATAACACGAGTGCTTTCCAAATCCTTATCTGTTCGTCTTCGAAGAGAAAAATCTTGGATTGTTGAATAAAATATTCTAAGTGACCCGTGGAGAAATCATTCGGGCCACTCTATCAGACGAAACATCTGGTAATAGAATAAACATGACATTGTGACTTATAAACAACGCATTTGTGGACTGACTGAATAAATCAAGTTCGGTGTATATATAGCAAATGTTTAATTTAGGATTAGAAACGTGTTCAGAAGGCTAATAATAATGCATAAAGGTCTTAAAATGTTGGTTTACTACAGCTTTTGGGGCACTTGAATTCTCTAAGGGATTGAAATTTATACTACAGCATAATTCTTTATGGAACATCTGCAATCTATTCTTGCCAGGATCACATAAGGATCACACATGGCATCACACAGAGGTCTTCACAGACTATCTACTCCTTCCTTAATTACCATTACGTCACAGAAACATCTTTGTTTCCGTCCTTTTAACTTATCGCAATATACTCGATTTAATGACTTTTCGAAGATTTTTATTCGCCAGTAATTAAAATCGAAGTGGACGTATTTAATGGTTGCACACATACTGACACGACACTGATTTATTATTGGTTTTTTTTTTTTTTTTTTCAAACACTAATGGAGCTCAGCTTGGATCTGACGTCAACTACAGCCCATTAACTAACTGAATGTTAATTAAGGCCAAAAGAGGGCGCCGGTTGACTTTTTAACTGAATAAATTAAATTAAACTAGAATGTTGGCTGAATAAAATATCTATAACGAATAAAAGCCTGCTAGAAACATCTTTTACGTCTTCAGTCCGATTGTATTTATTATTTTTAGACAGTCTTTGTTGGTAGGCTATTCTTGAGTGACGCTTCTGTTAAAATATACATTGCATTTGCATCACGCAAATTTATTTAAATGAGATTATATATGTACTACATCCCATCGGTAGGCTAATAAAAAGACGCTCGGACATTAATGAACTTGAGGCGAAAACGCGCGCTTTTCTACCGCGTGCTAAATATGATGTGGTTTTAAAATGAAAAGCGTTGCATATTTTATTCGTGTAGAGATACGTATGCGAGATACTGAACATATGTTTAGATTGTAAAGTGCGAAATTCCAAAAATGTTTCTACAAAAAAAATGTTTGCGTCCCCAAACACTTGCGGTCTTCACGCACACTTGTTAAAGATTTAAACTAAATACAGAAAAGACCGCAAGTGTGGGTATTGGGTCCGTATGCGTACCTTTTGGGACAGGCCCAAAGAACTCTCCCGTGCATCCTTTTGGTCAGTGCTTCTTCCCATCCTGAGGGTGGCACTGCAGCCCTTCGCGCTCTCCGACTCTACACGCCAAAAATCAGCGTAGTCTGATCTGGCGCTGGGGCGGGGATGAAAGGTGGTAAATATGGCGGCGGCCTTGGAAGAAGATGAAATCGACAATGATGATTATTATTCTCTGTTAAACGTCCGCAGAGAGGTACGATATATCGTTGTTAACAGAGAAGTTTGAGGTGAGAGAGTCGCGAGGGAATGGCAAACGCAGGCGCTTCGGGTATCGTGCTTTTAAACAAGATCCCACAGCATGTCGTTAAGCTGTGGCTCAGTCAGCACACCATGACCCTTACTTATCATTGTCTTCAAGCAGCGGTTTGACTGCATGGTGAGGAATAGATCGGATGCATATAATATGTAAACGCCTTATGTTTAACCTTAAACGAGAAGCACTAAGTAAGTGATTCTTTTGGCGCTTCTCAAGTGTAAAAGTGAAACTGCATCCAAAGTGTTGACTTCAGTCAAAAAAACTCTGCAGATTATTGAAGACTTCATTTAACGAGATTTGAAAATAATTCTTAGTGTGAATAATGAAAAAATCTTTTACCATTTACTCACTCTCATGTTGCTCCAAACCTGTGTAACTTTTTTTGTGTGTAGATGTTATATACATGGTTATGGTCTTGACAGCTGTGCATGCCAGCTTTTGGCATACAGTGTAATTAAATGGTGATTTTGGCGTTTTCTTTTTGTGTAATTTAGTGGACAGATTGAACATTTTGACACAAGTTTTCAACAGAACCCTTGAAAGGATTGTAATGTCTCTAGATTATAACTGCAGAACTTATTGGAGTTCTGAAGTTATTGGACTTTATTTTGCATATTTTTTTATGTTATTTCCTCCTAAGAGCAATGTTGTAATTTTATTTTTATGAGGTGTGATTTCTGTTTAACTTTATATTCAGGCCACACAGGATGAGCTCAAGGCTTCATATCGCCG
Source organism: Puntigrus tetrazona (assembly GCF_018831695.1). Lineage (NCBI taxonomy): Eukaryota > Metazoa > Chordata > Actinopteri > Cypriniformes > Cyprinidae > Puntigrus > Puntigrus tetrazona. Next base: position 10,455,988 of record NC_056721.1, on the reverse strand, counting down.
ACTTTGCATGCTCTACCACCCGGACAAGCACAGAGATCCAGAGCTTAAAAGGCAGGCAGAGCAGCTTTTTAATTTGGTTCACCAGGCATATGAAGGTACGTTGTTTTTGCGCACTCGTCCTTTTAAAGCCTTTGACAAAACAAGCCACTTTTGTTGCTTCGTTATTTCTGTCAAGGAAGCGTTTTGGTTTTAAATGCATAGTAAAAAATAAACATTCTGTCATCCATTTAATCACTCTCATGTTGTTCCAAGTCTGTGTAACCTTAATGACGTATTATGAATGATGCTAATAACTGAAGAAAGTAAGTCGTACAGGTTTGGAACATCACGAAGGTGACTAAATGATGGCACGGTTTTATATTTTTGGGTGGGCTATCCCTTTAACAGACCCTTTCTCTGTAGTAAAACAAATTTTTAATACCAAGTAATGAATATTTCATGGTTGTGCTTTATGTTCTTTTGCAGTACTAAGTGACCCACAATCTAGAGCAATCTATGACATATATGGGAAGAGAGGGCTGGATGTGGAAGGATGGGAGGTAAGTTGGGAGATTCGGAAGACTAAAAAATGTTTCAGCGTTCGTTTCATACTTCCGTAACATTTCAGGCAAATCATTTTCCCAATGGGCTTTTGTGTCATCTCTTTTGTGCTCGCTGCAATAATGATTTCTAGGTAGTGGAGAGGAAAAGAACACCGGCAGAGATCCGCGAAGAGTATGAGCGACTTCAAAGAGAGAGAGAGGAGAGAAGACTGCAGCAAAGGACCAACCCTAAGGTTTGACCTAATGCCTTCAAAGCAGCAGCCGCTGTCATCATTAATACAGGTCTCGCTGATTGTTCGCTGTCTCACTCAGGGGACAATAAGTGTGGGTATTGATGCGACAGACCTCTTTGATCGCTATGAAGAGGATTATGAAGAGATCTCTGGTGGTGGCGGCGGTGGCCTGCCGCACATTGAGATCAACAGGATGCACATATCCCAGTCAATAGAGGTATAGTGCTTACATCATGTTTTTTTTCCTGATGTATATTCTCAAAGATACGTTACTGTCCAGAAGCATGGGTCCACAAAAATATTAAGCAGTGCAGCTGGCACCTGGTGTGTTAAGAACTGTTGATCATATATCAATGTTTGTAGCAGCATATTAGAATAATGTTTGAAGGAAAATTCTGATTTGACAGATTATCACAGAAATAAATTATTGGTTACAATAGCCATAGTGAAATCTAACAATGTTTCACAGTATTACTGGTTTTACTGTATTTGTTTAAATAAATTCAGTCTTGCTGAGCATAAAAGACCTACAAATTACAAAAAAACTTAACTCCAGTCAGTTATCAAGTTATGATAGAGCACAATGCAAGTGTTTACATATAAATATGTTTCCTGTGTATGGTTAAATAACATCATATTCATTTTTTTGTTGCATTTATTTATGCATTTAAAAATGCATGAATTACAGTGACTTGGTATATCACGTATAAAATGCCCTGCATTTCTTTGAAACATTTTTTGCTTTGGAAAGATGAAATGTACTTGTCTGTTTTAAATGTATAAAAGGAAAAAAAAATATTTTCTGAAAATACTTTCTATGAGATATTCTAACCAGACAGTTTCTTTCTTTTAAAAGATTTGTATTTACTGTTATTTATTGTGGAAGCACACTTTCAGGTCTTCGGCCCTGATCTTAATACAGCTGTAAGAATTACATTCTGTCCATCTCTTCTCTCATAGGCCCCTTTGACAACCTCAGACACAGCCATTCTTTCCGGCTCTCTCTCCACACACAATGGAAATGGGGGAGGAAACATTAACTTGGCCTTGCGACGAGTCACCTCGGCTAAGGGCTGGGGAGAAGTAAGTGCTTTCAGGACTAGATAATAATGCATAATAATGGACTGGATTACATTTTTTTACTAAACTTCTAATCAAACATGATTCATACACGTTTAATACAGGTTGAGTTTGGGGCAGGAGACACACATGGCCCTCTCTTTGGGTTAAAAATTTTCCGTAACTTGACTTCACGCTGGTGAGTACAGCACATTAGTTCAATTATTACTTTATTTTTTTTCAAAAAAATCACGACTCTTGACTTTTTGTGTGTGCGTATTATATATTGATATATTTGTGTTTTTTAGCTTCACAACGGCTCATTGTGGCATGCAGTTTTCATCCCGCGGCATACGGCCAGGGCTCACTACTATGCTTGCACGCCATCTGGACAAAAACACTATGGGTTATTTACAGTGGCGCTGGGGAACTCAGTCTTCCATGAACACCAGCATCGTCAGGGACACCAAAAGCAGCCATTTTACCTTCGCTGTGCAGGTCAGCTGCATGTTTTGCAGAGCAACACCTAATCTTTATATAAAAAAAAAAATTTTCAACGACTGTTCATAATCTTTTATTATTGCCATATAGTTGGGAATTCCACATACATTTATCATGATGAGCTACCAGTACAAATTCCAGGATGATGACCAGACCAAGATCAAGGGCTCTGTCAAGTATGTATCTGTGGATGCTTGCTTTCTTAGTTTTTTTGTGTTCTGCATATAGATGGTTTGTAATTGTATTTGTATCTAGATATATTTGCAATTTTAACTAAAAAGAAGGTAGCTTGTTTAATAAATCTGGTTAGTACTATTAAAAAAATAATAATAATAATTTAATTGTGCATTCCAATTAATTTGTTTTTTGACTAGGATAATAAAAAAACATGATTTTTGACAATGGAGTTATGTTTTTGCAAATATCCTCTTCATAAATACATTGGCATTCACTTGCAGCCTATTTTAATCAACTCAAATCTGCGGTTTGAACGGTTTTGTAATTGAATTAGGTTAGCTCTCTATATTTATTTGCTTATTTCACATTTCACATTATTCAAACACACTGCAGTATTGCTGTAGACTCCCTAGGGGTCCCAGATCGACTGTTAAATGCAGCCGCTCTGTTGAATGTAAATAAACAGGAAATCTGTGTATTTGTCCTTGCAGTATAAATGCTGAATCTGTCTGATACGCTACATTGTGTGTTCATGTGACCTGCAGTTTATTTGTGTCTTATCTCTACCAATGGCCTTAATTATTCTCATTTTCTGTTCCTAGCCTGGTTAAAATAACAGCACTTGTGTTGCAGGTCAGGGTTTTTCGGTACGGTGGTGGAATATGGTGCTGAAACTAAGATCAGTCGACACAGTGTCTTAGGCGCTACCGTCAGTGTCGGAGTACCTCAAGGCGTCTCTCTCAAGATCAAGTAAAATGCTTTTGATCATTTTCAAACTATATTCCAATAGCAGTTTTTCGGTAGCTCTGAAATCATGTTATTTTTGTCTATCCCAGGTTGAACCGAGCAAGCCAGACGTACTTCTTCCCCATTCACTTAACAGACCAGCTTCTACCTAGTGCCGTTTTTTATGCCACAGTCGGACCCTTTGTGTTCTACTTGGCCATCCAGCGGCTAGTTATCAGACCTTACCTTCGTGCTCAGCAGGAACAGTAAGCCATTTTAGCTGATTAAATGTGCAGAGTCACAGTAACGCGTTTCATTTTGTTGTTTTTTTATTGGCCAGTTGACTTCCCAACGCTCTTCTCCCCTGTGAGTCTGGAAAATAATAGACTGAAATCAGTTTAAATGGCTGTGAAACTGTGAGTAAAAGAGCAAATGAGTGAATTAAAATTGAACCTTTTGTTTAGGGAGATTGAGAAGCAGCGAGAGAGCTCGGCATCAGACATTGCCAAGAAGAAGCAAGAAGCAGAAGCAGCTGTGAGTTCATAACATCTAAATACGTTGCAAATAATTTATAATGCATGACCGTTTAAAGTGGTCATAACTTTCACGGAAGGCTCTTTGTGTTGGGAGAAACAATGAGTTAGCGTCAGACTATCGTTCCTATCTGCACATCAGTCGCTGTGTCAGAGTGATAAATGTGTGCCTTCACTATGTGCATATACAAGCAGTCTTATTTGAAATCACTCTTTTCTCTAGGTTCTGCTGATGCAAGAGTCTGTGCGTAGAATTATCGAAGCAGAAGAGTCCAAAATGGGTATGGCCGCATTACTCCCGATAGGATTGAATGTGATCAAACTATGATTTGAACTTTTGGCCAAGTGAGGATTGGTAACTTAATCTTCTTGTGTGCCAGGTCTGATCATCCTCAATGCATGGTATGGCAAGTTTGTGACGGACAACAGCCGGAAGCACGAAAGGGCAAGGGTCATTGATGTGACGGTGCCTCTACAGTGCCTGGTGAAGGACTCCAAGCTCATTCTCACAGAAGCCTCTAAGGTAAAGCACAGTTATGCTTGCTTTGTAATAGGTTTTGGTCCAGAAGACAAATAAGGGATGAGAGCCGGGTTATTGGAATAGCAATGAATTCTCAAAAGGTTTTATCTAGTTTTCTGAAATGTTTTGTATGTGCTTTCTAAAGCTTGATTTTGCTCCTGAAATATTACATTCATTTTTTTGCATTGCTGTACTGAATAAAAGGGAAAAGAAAAATGTAAACGGCTATAAATAAAAATGTACACAAGTTCAAAGGTTTGAGGTCAGTGTGATGCTTTAAGAATATATTTTCAGCAAAGATGCTTTAAATTAGTTTAAACTGACAGTAAATACGGTTATGTCACAAAACCTGCAATTTCATATAAATTGTTCTTTTGAACATGTTTGATCATGTAAGAAGTATCAGTTTCCAGTTAATGTTAATAAGTGTTTTTATTATTATAGACATAATACGTTTTCGTAATATCCCAAGTAATGTAAAATAAAAAAGGAAAAATTGGAAATGTAGCTTAATGCATTAAAAAAAAGTCACCTTTTAACATATTAGCCTCGAATGTACTATGAAATTTACCTCAAATGTCGCTGTATGAAATGTTTAACAAAAACAAAAAATCAAACCTTGAGAAATCTGATCTGTTTCAGCTCTAATGGTTAATGCTGTAGTAGGTATTAATTGATTGTTTTTGCATGTGTGCCCTTAGGCTGGGTTACCGGGCTTTTACGACCCCTGTGTAGGTGAGGAGAAGAGTCTGAAGGTGCTTTATCAGTTCAGAGGTGTGATGCACCAAGTTCTGTGCGGTGACACAGAAGCACTCAGGATACCAAAACAATGTGAGTATGTAAACCATACAAAACAAATCTGCAGAGCGTTTATTTTAATTCTTAATATCCCAATGACAAATGCTTAATTTTGAGTTTACCAGCAGTAAAGATGAATGCTGTTCTCAATTGTAATTTAAAATCTCATGTTCTTTTGTCTTTCCTCTCCCTTGTAGCCCACAGGATTGATAATGACAGTTAGGAACATGTACCTCTTGAGCTGAAAGGGACAGTTTGGACTGGTATAGACTGACGAGACACAGATGTTCTGGACTAGTGCTCTGGAAACACTCTGTACCCTTAAAAGTCTTCATATACCTATTTATCCTTTATTTTGTTGCTATTTTAAATATTATTCTACATAATGTCTATTTGCAAATTAGAACATTTAATTGGAACATTTAATTTGCTGGATTTCCAAGAGCAAAAATGTCCTTTCGCAGGGAAAAAAAAGCTAGATAAAGATATATATTTTTCTTTTGGTAGGCCTTAAAACCATTTCTAAACAAAGGCCCCCCCTCCTCAAATATGGAGCCACAACGGTGCCTGTAATCATCACTCAGCAGAGAGATATTTTACCCTCATTACATCACACAGAAACATTGCTGCTTGATCCGACTCACTGAATCCCACAGGAGCTGGTGTACCCCAGCTGTCAGCCTTGTTTCTATATCTGACTTTTTGTACCACCAGCTTCCAAATAAATGATCTTGCAAGTGTTTAGGAGGCAAAGCATGTTCTTAGTGAAACCCTGGCTGCTTAATCATTTGCATTATTTTTCTCTTTCATCCCATTCCCTTGAGTCTAATATTTGGAGGCCCACCTCGCGTTCTTCACTTCTGCCAGTAGTGTCATAGGAATTAAAGGGGCCAATGCACACAATATGCTGGTATTGAGGAAACCGAATGTGAACTGTGTACTAAATCTCATGTAGGGCTAGTCTCCCACCTTGTGTCCAAAGACTTGAATAGCAGTGGATGAAGGGATAATAGTTGAACGTTCTGTTTGTATTTTAGACTCAATCTCCCTCAATCCCTGCATTTTAGTGCCATAATTCATACAGGGAAGATCTAAACCCCCATCACAGCCTTTGGTTGATTTAAATTTGTGTTGCCTTTTTGGTATTTGGGATCTTTATGCAAGAAAATAAATTTGTCTGGATAAATAGCATCTTTTATTTGAAAGATAGGCTGTATGGAATCACTTTGTTTGCTTTTTGAGTAGTATAATTTATATGAAATGTGTCCATTCTGCACACCTTTTGAATGATGTTAAAAAAGACAATCTATAATTGTTAGCTGGAGTTCAAAGGTGTTTGTTATACTTTACCTAATGGCCTATCACTTATAGACTGTCATTTTTAAAATAAATCTTCAAGGAACAATGGAAATGTATATTGTGTTTGAAAAGTGTACATGTTCTTTTATTTAAAAAAAAAATAGAGCAAACTTACATAATGTTTATTTAAATATTTTCAGCAGGGTGACATTTGATAGAATTTAAGCAATAACACTTTACAATAAGGTTCTGTGTAAAAGCAGTTAACTAGTTAATGCTCATTTCAACATTCACTAATGCATTATTAAAATCATAAGTCTGAACTTGCATGTACCATCAATTTTTTTTTTTATTCCTAACTAATGTTAACAAAGATTAACAAAAGGGACCTTACTGTAAAATGTTACCATTTATTCTAGAAATGTTCTAAAAATTCTTTGGGCAGAAAATCTTTCACACAAGTCAAAACCAAAGCACAGTAAATTTAAGTTTTAATTGGACGTATCTGTCCAATTAACGAAAAAAAATTGTCACTTTTGCTGCTTTTCAAGAAATTACCAAAAGTTCTGGCTTCTTTAAAGTTCAAAGATGTTTGTGCAACCCGAGGTCTTCGTTACTGCTTGACTAGGTTGTGGAGCCACTTCCCCATTATACTAGGAGCTGTGAATTTCTTTGACGATATGTATGTCTATATCTGAGCTGTCGACGCAAAGTCAGAAGTTCTCTTTGAGCATCTAGCAGTTTGAGTTTCATTCTTTTTATCAATCTGCATTTGGTCTGCAGCCTTTTCTGCAGCCAGCTGTTAGCATCTAAAACATTAAACAAACGGGCTTTTGTCGTACATGGATCCCAAAGTGCATAGGTGTGGTCTGTGGCAGCTAAATCCTGTTAAAAAAAAATGTAATGCATAATTATTATAAATGCACAGAAATATAAGAGTAGGCTGTAAGATAAAAGATTCACTTTTGTGGTTTGACAGTAAGCCTCTTCAGTGCCGTGAGAGTGTTGAGCATCCTCATGCATCTCCTCAGTTTGAGTTTCCTCAGTGAAAAGAGGCGTCCTGTCAGGTGCGGTGTCATCCCATTTATCAGCAGCAGCCTTTAAAGCTCTCTTCAGCCTCTTCCTACAATTATTTTGCTGACGGCACAAAGATGACAACGAGACAACTATGAAAAACAGATTTTGTATTAAATTTCTCTATAGTGTGACCTTATTTACCTTTGTATCCCGAGCTGGGACTGCAAAGAGAGTTGGCACTGCGTTCCACAATAGATTTTTACGGTTGCCCAAACCACTGAAACAATCAGGGGTGAAATGAAGTGAACAGATGACCATGTGCTTCTTTGGCTGAAAGTCATCACGTCCAATGTTCTTTAACCATTGTTTCAAAACCGATGGCTTACTAAAAGGGAACCTGACAAGGGATAAAGATAACATTTTGCCGAATATATTTAGGATGCCTTTATCATCGTCAGACTATTGTCCATCGTTACCTACCTGTGGAACGTGATTTCGGGATTTTTGTTATTGTACCTATTTGTGCAATTATATGCAGAACAACTTTTCGGCATCTTTGCCCCGAACAAAGATGGCGCTTATCAAAAGCCCCGCAGTGTCTCAAAGTGATTAAACCTATAACGTGAACATGATCTTTGCTGCATTATTTGGTATATTCATTATATTACAAACAATAAAGATGAGATAACTCCGAGATAACATTCTCTTATTCGCAAAAGACAATCCTTAAAACGAACTACATTACATTGATTTCAGTTATTTTTCCGGTGATTCGCCTCCACGCTTTTCAAAATAAAAGTCTTGTGGTAGAATATGCTGAAGATGCACCTCAGTCAAACACTTAAGAAATTCCTAAAAGTCCTTTAATAAAGATTTGTTTAGTAAATTATTTAAGCAAAATTTCTTGATCCGTTTAATACTTCTGGTAATATATATTTTTATGATTGGGAAACTATCAATAAAAGAGTGGACTTAATATGAACATTTTACATTACATATTTACATGAGATGCACGGTTTTAAGTCCCACCCAAAAAGATCATTCTATGTCAAAACTCCATAAAAGGAAGTGTGTAAAATATGTCAGTACATCTCCTATTTAATTACACTGCATATTCAAATAACGCTGAGGTTAAAATCCATTTCCACGGAACCATGACATATTGTGTTTTCATTTGCATGTAGGAATGTTTACTTTAAATAATGTTTTTAAAAGTGTGAGATTGTTTTATGCAGTAAAAATCCACAGAGAATCTTCACAACGCGCAAAAAAACAATAATTGTAGTATTTTTGTTGTTGTGTGTCGTGCTTCCTAATATGAATCACGTTTGATCTCGCCGCACATAACAATGGGCGTGGCCTCATCCCGTCAGATGCGTCAGATGAGAAGCGGCTGTAGGATCTACTGAAGAAGAAGAGGGGGATGGGGAGAATTGTTTTTGTGTTGCATTCCTGCAGTGTGTTTGACCTTTGACCTCATTGTTGTGTTCTCCTCGTCTTGCATTCCAAACCGAGGATTTCCTGCAGTATGCCAAAGGCTTCTGGGGCTCGCCTGTTCTTCGCCCTGTCTCTGTTTACCTCCGTTTAACCAGCGAGACGTTACAAAAAAACTCTCTGGAACGCCGCTGCTGCAACAACCGACAGCTTTTTAGGCAAGCCGTTCTACGGAAACGCGTGCGTCTTTGAACAGAGCGACTACGCAAGTTCTTAGGGCGAAAGGGAATCAAAGACCCGTTTGGTGTTGCAGCTAGCCTAGCACGCTAGCGGGCTTGCCGTATATCACGCACACGTTTCATATCCGCTGCAGAAATCCGCACCCGCGCGACAACGCTGAGGAAATGAAGGACAAACAGAAGAGAAAGAAGGAGCGCACGTGGGCCGAGGCAGCTCGTATGGTAATATATTAACCGTTTTAAGTCAATTGTGACGGTTTAATCCCCGTGCGTGGGGTTAGGGGTGTTGTACGGGAGCCGCGAACAAAGCTGTGTCGCGCTAGGCTCGAGCTGTTGTCGGGTTGGACACATGCAGACGCCGCCGTCGTTACTGCTGTTTGTGTATCTGTAGGCAGTATGTGATGTTTCATAACCCGGCTTTTACCTTTGTGGCTCTTATACGGATCTTAGTCCACTGTCCCTGTACTTACCCTGTCAACATAAGCGTTACATTTCTAGCGTTTGTGTCCCATTTGAATGAAAGAGCCCTTGCTGGTAGCCTAGCGCATTAGCTGCTCTGCCTGTTTGACCCTTTGTTTGCAGGGCTTCTTTTAGCGAGCTGAGTAAAATGCTGATAATACCCATCGTGGGATATCTGTCTATCATTTAAAGATTTCATTTTCTTACTAAATGTGTGTCGTAAATGCTCATTTCTACGTCTTGTTTGTTTTTTAAGCAGCGACTGTTAAAATATAGCAGGCCATATTTGTATGTTTCTATCTAGTTCGTATGCCATTGATCTTCTTTGTCAGTTTTGGATACTAAATAAAATTACTATTAAAGTAAAAAACCTCTTGAATGATTCGCATCTGGATCAAAATATGCATTGTGGCTAAAGATATGGGAAGACTAAACAGGTCTGCTATTATGAAAGTAGGGGTTCTGCTTTTTTTCTCCACCGTGGTGGTCCAAGGGTGTGTAAAACTGGTCTGTCATGCATATATTGTTGCATATTAAATGTAACATCTACATTCTGTGTTTTGTTATTCAGAAGATGCTTTTCTCAAATGATCTGCATTATCCTAGTTTCTCTTTTGCAGTAATTTTTTCAAGTAATTGTTTCACACAAAAACTAGGTTATTCATATCAGACACTAGACTTATCAGTATCTTTGTGTTGTTGTAAAAATAGAGAAATAATAGAAATAGACCTGTATGGTGTGAAAATGTATCTGACCTTATGTTATATACAGTGTCTCAGACAAAATGAGCCTGTGTAGTTGAATTCATCTACCTGTTTCTGCTTTGTCTGTTTAAAAAAATCTTATGTGGTTGTAGTCAATTATGTATGTCAGGTCTTTGTCTGCATTTCTAGATGGTGTTGGCAGTTCTCACTCTTGAATTTGATCCACGCAAACAGCCCAGGCTGTTTTTTGAATTCAGTCATTTTTGTAGTTTAACTCATGGCTAGTTTCAGATTAAGAGCAAGAAAGGTTGGATGAGCTACAGACTGTGCTATCTGGTGAAAGTAGATCTTGAAACTCGAGTGCCGTTTTGGGTGTGTATCTCATGTGCTAGAGAACCACAACTTGTGTCATTTATTACAATGCTGTGTTATATGTCTCGGTTTAAACGCTATAATTCATAATACGACACCAGGTCTTAGTAACATAATTTCTGATCTCATATGAATGTTTACTTAGTGTATTTTCTGTGGTTAAAATCCAAGAAGATTATCAACCCAACTCATACCAAACAAACACATTACAGACAGTGCCCTTTTGCAGGTATCTCACTCAGTGGTTGAGCTTTGGGAAGCAGGTATGGGCATGTCTGTACACCTGGATGGATAGTCACCTACTGAGTCCTCTTTTGTAGTAATAGGACAGGCTCTCAGGGAGATGAGGACAAAAGGGAATGTTCTCAAGCAAACTGAATACTTAATGTAAAAGCAGAATTGAATTGATCGAAGGATGATCGGGTATTTTAGATGATTTGGTTGTGTGAATGTGCGTGAGGGTTTATATAATGACTTTGAAACAAAAGCAGCGGTGTGAAATGGCAGCTTTGAGAGTAAGATGCAACCAGATGCTTGGGCTCAAGGCCAGTGTATATCAGATCATCTTGGCGATACACTTGGAAGCAATAGGAAATGTGAAGCAGGCCACCTATTTTGTGTTTGTCGTCCTTCTCGATGGTTCCTTGCTTAAGGTGATTGTAACGGTTCTTGGTTTGTTAAAAAACAACCTATTTTTGAGAGAGGGAATTTGGTTTTCATTAGTCCTGTTTCTGGATGTGGGTGAAGCTGTGGTTTGTTTTTTGTGGTTGGACTAATACTGCATCCTCTACAAATGGTTTGGATGTTTGTGGGAACAAGGGAAACGTCACACTTAAATGAGGATCAGAGCCTTTTTTCCATCCAGAATGAGTTTTGTTTGTAAATTTAACCTCTTGCCCAGTCTGTTGGATATGTATTTATGAAATCCATATGATGATGAATTATATTTTATAAGATCTCTTAAATGATTTTACACTTGTTTCAGTTTTTTTTCCTATCTAGCTAATATTGGTAGTCTTGGGTACCTCTCAGAAAATATTTATCTACTCCTTAAAGGAACAGTTCACTCAAAACGACAATTGTATTTTACTCGCCCTTTAAGTTCTTCCAAGCGTGTATGAATTTCTTCTCCTGAACAGAACTTTGTATATTTTTCATACTTTTGAACTCAATAGAAATCAACAACAGCTTGGTTACCCGCATTATGCAAAATATCCATTCTGTTTAACAGAAGAAACTCATACAGGTTTGGAACAACATGACAGTCAGTAAATAATGGCAGATATTTTGTGGGTCCCATTTATCACTTTAATACATTTGTTTCAAAGTTGGACCGAAATAAGAAGTTCTGTATCGTAAGGTGCATGTCCCAAATATGGAGGCAATGAAGATGCTGCTTTAAGAATACCAAAATACATATTTAAAAGCATCAGTGTTGTTTGTCCTCTGAATTATGATGGTTTATGACATCACTCTATTTTTATTCGATATCATACCATGAAATGGCTGGGTTACGAGGAGTAAAGACCAGGCTGACACAATGCATGCCTCTCCAGAGGCAGTGCTTAAACGTGCCACTACTTTCAATCCCATTTTATATACTTGACTTTTTGTGCTTTGTCAGAACTGTTATAAATAACTGGAAAGTTTGTCTTGTCATTGCCTAGTAGTTTGGGTGATGTTCTCACAGCTTGACGTTTTTCATGCCTGCTTCCTTGCAGGAAGTGCACCTGGTATTTTATAATTTAGTGCACATTTCTTTTGTAGCTTGTGCTGTTCCATTTCCTGTTCCAGTGTCCTTGGTTCAAGACTTAGCTGAGCGCAGCGGGGAGCAGTGTTTCCTATTTTAACCACCATACAGGCAGAAGGTTACATGCTCTTATGCACCAGGACTAGGAGGATATTATTTTCTCTGTATAAATGGAGAGAGAAATGTCTGCTATTGTAGTAATCAGTCATATAGGTATAAAAGGTATAAGCCTGGAACTACTCAGTGTGTGATGGCTGCAGGTCAATTTTATGCTTTGTACATTGTGCAGTACCTGTGTAATACAGACATAACAGAAGAAAGCTGGGTGTTTCTGTTAAAACTGACATGGTCTTAAAATAAGTATGAATTGATGTGGCACTGTAATTGGCAAGCTGAGAGTGTGCTGTGCTTTAAATGTTAAGGGATTTTTCACAGTAAAACCCTCACAGATTTTTCTTTAAATGCCACAGGTATGTTCATATAGGTGCGGTTGGTCTCTCATGCCATTACAAGTGCAATTGTTCATGCATCCCACCAACCGGCTAAATTTGAAAATGTGTAGTCTTCCTGTCCCTAACATGAATGAGTTAATTGGTTTGACTGTATACTAAATTGAATAGTTGTTGATTTGATGTGATTTCTTTGACCTTTTGCAGGTTCTGGAGAATTTTTCTGATGCCCCAATGACGCCCAAACAGATTCTGCATGTCATCCAAACAAAGGGGCTCAAAGAAATGAGGTCTAGTATAAACAAGTTCATGAATATTATTGTAGTGTTTCTATTTTAAAAGAAATATTTATGCTTGAGATTTGTTTCTGTTTGAGTAAATTTTTACTGTTTCTAGACTCTGTCTGATTATCTTTTAAAATTCTATTTTGTGTTTCTCTCCTTTCTCAAACATTTCTCACCCTAAAATAGAAGGTAAGTGAATTGAATTCAGTATGTTGTATTGTGCATTCTAAATCAGTTTAGTCTTGCCTTCTTGAGCAGCGCTTAGACATTTCTTCCCTACTTTCCATCCTCCCTCAGTGGCACAGCTCCTCTAGCCTGCCTGGTCACCATGCTTCACTCTCAGGTCAGAGGAGACAGAGTGAAGAACAGTATTTTCTTCAAGCTTCCTGGAAGGATGAGTTTGTTTACTTTAAAGGTAGAGTCTATAAATCCCTCTCTTCATTTAAGTGCTTTACACTTTTCACTCTGGATTATGATGCCAAAACCAGCATAGAAAGAGCTACATATCCTGTGTCTGTATGTACCCACTGATGCCTACAGAAAAATGCACTTCAGTGGACAAAGAGCCCAACTGCAAACGAGTCTGGAGATGGGACCGGCACTCCTACAGCATCCACCACATCAACAGTTGAAGGAGCGGAGCAGGAGAGTTGTGACTCCACAGAAACGGCTGCTGCTAGTGGTGAAAATGATGGTGTGTGGACTATTCATTCTTTTCATTTTTTTTCCCAGAATTGATTCATTCAGCCTCTTTTCCAGTAAGTGGAACAGGCTTATAAATTAAAGAAGCATATAAAAGAGCTGAAAAGTAGAGGCCCCATCTTTTCATTTTAAGAAAAGCTTTGATTCCAAATGGTGATGAGCATTAAATACCCTGAGCTTAAGAAGCATGTAGTGCCTGAGAGACATTGATTTCTTTTTTGCTTTGGATGTGTGTGTTGCCATGGATACTGCGGCACATGACACATCCAGCAGTGACCTAGATGAGAGTGGTTTAGAACATGTATTTGTGTTGCGTGAAGGAGAATACATGCAAAATTATGCCTGAAAATGACAATGTATTTCACATTTGCTGTATTTTCTGAATTTTTGTAAAAAATCTTCTAGAGACATCAGCAGTATCAATTCTTTTTTTTTTTTTTTAAATATATCTTCACCATAACTAAACATTTTAAAAAGATTACTAGGCCTAAATGTGATAAACATTATAAAGCAATTACAAGTATTGAATGTCTTTGCTCCTGAATTGGGCGCTGGATCTTTCTTTCCCTGGCTTAGGAAGTTTATGTAATGGAATACATGCATATTTTCCACCTATTGCAAAATATAACTTGAATCATAATCCATTACAAATGGTAAGTGGGGGAAAAGTATGCAATGATAAATATTTTGTCTTCTAAGAATCTGCTCGATCAGGCAATGGCTGATATTCAAACTGGGTTACTATAGGTTCTAAAAATGCTTTAACATTAGTTTGATTAAAATAGAGTATTTCCAATGGTATAATTCCTAATGATCTTTTTGAAAAGATGTTAAATTGGGAGGACACCGACAGGAATTGCAGTATAGCCTGATGTGATTACTGTGGTTTTTAGTAAATAAATATTATCTTTGCAGGTTTCACAGGTTCAGCGCAGTTTGTAATCAATGAAAATTGCATGTTTATGACAAGTGATTACTTATCATTAGCAACACCCAGTAGCTCCAGAGAGGTTAGATATTGGGAGAACTAATTTACGAGCAATCATAAACGATATCGAGGCTTCTTTTTGTGCATTTTATGGTGGTAAAGCATATGAAGTGATATGCAAAATAAATGCAACACTCGGTCAACAGAATTTTGACGTCCCCTCTGCTCATCCTCTCCCCAATACTAAACCATCAACCTACAATACAAAACATAAACATTCACCTGTTAGTAAATAACATGTAGGAAATGACAGTGAATTACTGCTATACTATTGATGAATTGTCGCTGTTTTACTCTATGGTATTTATATTTTAATGTGCAGCAGATGGTTGTAATTGTCTTTAATCTCATCTTTTTAATTAGCAGCTGAAATTAAATACTGAAAAATACACTAGCATTTTACAAAAATTATGAAGTTAAGAAATTGTAATATCAACATCATATTCTTTTCTCTGTGAATCAAATAAACATGAACAGGATTAAAAAGTGATTTGCTGCAGTAATATTGTTGATGGATATTCTGCTTGTTTCCTCTTTGTTCTAGCTTCTGTGGATGAGACTTCCTCCAGTGCTTCTTGCTCCACAGAACCACAGACAAGACTCAGTCGCTCCTCACAGGTACCAGCTGTGCCTAACTTCACCTTTGCACTGAACCATCACCTTCATAACAAATTTTTACATGCAGGACGCTCCAAGAATGGATTTCCATCTCACCGTCATTCTAATGCACAGCACTCAACTCCTCCTCAGATCACCAGCTATGCCAGAAGGCAGTTGAATGCATGACATCACTATGTGAAAATTAGTCATTAGTGAAGTTCTGAAAGTTGATGTGAGTCAAGTCAAGAAACCCCCAAAGATAACACTGACAACACTGGTCATGACTAAGACCTTTTGCTCTTTTCTGCTGTCGTTTAAATTTCAGGTTGGGGATTTCTTGATTTTAAATATCATGTTCTAAACTGATCATTTGTTCGGTTGATCATTTACAGTAAATGCAGGGGGGAAAAAAACGTAAGAACTGAATCCATAAGAAACTTTGCCACCAATCAGTAGATTTTGAAACTTAAGGCTGGCTTCTTGCTTTCCCCCCTCTCATTTGCTTAATGTTGAACTTAAACATTCTCACTGCTTGTCAGTCTTGCAATCCCCTGCCGGCCACTCAGTTCCCATAGAGAATGAGTTGTCATCCCCAGGACGCTTACACCACGTCCTTTGCTTCTATGTTCTGTGTACCTGAATTTCTTAATATTCTATTGATAAAATCCTAACATTCTCAAATTTTACCGGGCATATGCATTTCCATTAAAATTCTCTTATGAGCATGCTATTATTTTCCATGTCTGTGGAGGACCTGTGTGTAAGTGCTCATGATTATTTCTCCCATCTCTTACAGTCAGGGAGACAAAGGAAGAAAGCTGTGATGATGCCCCGTGTAGTGCTCACTCCTCTCAAGGTCAACGGTGAACACGTCCCATCAGGTTACAATAATTCTTTTTCACTTTTTTTTTCCTCCCCCTTCTTTCTGTTTCCCCCCCACTCTGCAGTGGTTTTGTATACCTGCTCCCTCTGACTGTGGATGCTCTTTATCTGAGTGGCCTGACAGTGTTTGTAATTTTACGCACTGACACTCTCTAATCATTTATAGTGCAGTCTCCTCAAGGGCAGTTTTCCCACAGTTCCCTCCTGTTGACAGCCGCCTCCTCTCTTTCTTGGTTAACTTTGCACTAAAAGCAGCATCTTTTCTAGAAGCCACTGACGTGTTTGTCACTTGAACGTCAATACCCCTCAGTGTAAAAGCAGTGTTTCTGGTTTGTCTTGTCAGCCCTGCTCTGTTCCCCTTGGATATCTGCTTTGCATTTGCGCCTTAGAGATATCCATTCATCCCTCTTCCTCTTTGTCTCTGTGCCTTGGGATATCCGTCCCTTTTGACTTTTCGTGTTTCACGCACATGCCAAATCTTTGCCTGTCACTTTGGCCTCTTTAGTGCCACTAGCCTTCATGCCTCAGCTGCCCTACCCACACTCACTCGTTCTTAGAGAGTCTCACCAGCCTCCATCCTCCCCCCACCTTTACCCTCAGGAGCAGCGGGGAGGCGCAGGGAAGGCTCTAGGGGGGGTCCAGGCCCCACTCTCCGTACCCGCTCCGAGCTGGGCTGGAAACGCACCCAGCACTTCAAGAGCATACGTGGTCTTCGTTCAGGTACAGAGGATGAAAACCAAGGACCCCCATGTATTAATTACTACTTCTAAGCCCCTTGCTTACCACTTTCCATAGAACATCAGTAATTCAATAACTCCTTTCCAGGTTTTACACAGGAGGGAGTGAATAGCTAACATGTTTGAGCCAATCTATTGACAAACTGTGTCCCAATCTTCATTATTTCTAACCAGCAATTAAGACATTTGGNTTTTTTTTTTTTTTGTTTTTTTATTTGCAGTAGATGGTTGCATGCAAAAAAGGGTGTACGTGTATTTTTGCCTTGATTTTATTAAATCAAGGACATAGGTTGTTATGTGCATCTTGTGTCATGCTGGTTTGTGTCATAATGTTTTAGTCTATTGCAGAGTACCAACCATTTGTCTTTGTCAGGTTTGTCTTTTCTTTTTTTTTCTTTTTTTTTGTCTATTTTCATTGAAGATATGTTTTGTAGTGTGCGTTATGCTTTGGTTTATTAATTGCAGCACTGGCTGATGTAATGTTCTGTGGACCTATCTGGAATTTAAGCTATTATTATTATTATTATTATTCTCTGCCATAACACCCTGTGATTTATTTAAATTTGTGTTGATCATTTAGATCAGTTTTGTTAATGTAGACCTGTAGAGTCTGCTATAAAGAGATTACATAAATATGTCCCTGCCATGCAAGGTTTCATTAAGCAATGATCTTATGTACACTTAATGTAAGACTATATTTTGCAGGTCCCATGAAAAGGAATCGAGGGGGAGTGGAGGTGGATTTTGAGACTCCTGGCTCAATCCTTGTAAACACCAACATTCGCGCTCTCATCAATACGCGCACCTTTGCTGCTTTTCCTCCTCATTCCCAGCAGCAACTACTCCAGCTTTTACCAGAAGTGGACAGACAGGTATGTTTCTTAAAGGTTTTTACATTTTTGCTTGTTACAGTTATATTGGTATTTTGTGTGTATGTATGTATGTATGCGTATGTGTGTATATTATTTATTTATTATTTATATATATTTTTTTTTTCTGTTTGTTTTTTTGTTTTGTTTCCCTCACCCAATTTTCATTCTTTTAATATGTAGGTTGGCCCTGATGGCCTAGCTCGGCTAAGCAGCTCGGCCCTCAATAATGAATTCTTCACTCATGCATCTCAAAGCTGGAAAGAGCGTCTAGCTGAGGGTAAGTCTATTATTATTGTTCTGTAATATATGTAAAGAAATTGTAGAAACCGTCAAAAACTGTATATTAACTTTACTCTCTAAATATTTTTACTCTTGGGTGAGTTCACACATGAGATGCAGGTTCGCTTCAGGCAAGAGATGGAAAAGGAGAAGAAAGTAGAAGCATGGAAGGAGAAGTTCTTTGAGGAGTACCATGGCCAAAGGTTTGATAACCTTTTTTAAATATTCTTAAACTGCTTAATTCCTAGAATTTTGATGTTGATTTAATCCCATTTTTTCCCAATTTATTTCTTTAGGTCTGGGTTGACGAGAGAAGAGGCATTAAAGCTCACAATGAGTGATGCTGGAGATGTTGCCAGTGCAGTCCTCGATTCTGATTCTGCTACAGTGGCTACACCCAAGAGACGAAGTGTTGGAAGGAGACGGAGGGAAGGCCGTATCAGGCGGCGTTCACGTGCTGACCTCAGACGAAGAGCTCGGCGAACACTTTGCAAAACTGCAACAGTGGCTGTACCTTCAGCAGAGACAACAGAAAGCACTGCAACTCCAGATGTTGAACCATCTGTTGCATCTCCAGTCCCAGAAGCGACAGCAGTTCAGGGAGAGGTGGTCCTTCAAACAGACCTCGGACTGGAAGCTCCAGAAGAAAACCTTTCTGCAGAGGCAGTCCCCTCTCCTGTTCCTGTCCCTACACCTCCTCCAGCTTCTACAAGCTCAACCTGCGATGAACCAGAAGCCTCCACACGCCTGTTGCCTGAAGTACCTGAACCAGCTGTTGCATCCACTTCCTCTCCTTCCTCATCCTCCTCTTCAACGTCATCTTCATCATCACCCTCTTCTTCTCCCTCCTCTGCCTCAGAAAGACAGACTTTTGCTGCAAGCTCAGATTCCTCTTCTTCCTCTTCCTCCTCCACTGCTGCTGTTGCCACCGACCCGCTGGACGATGGGGCTTCGGTCATTACCACTGGTACAGCGGGCACTGGTGCAAGCAGCCGAGAGAGCAGCCCTGCTGCCAGCCCTGCCACAGCAAGTCCAGCAATTCACCTCAAGGAGCAAAAGAGAAGGCCAGACGAGTCCCAGGCCTTCACCAGCTTTCCCGAGAAAAGGGCGCGGCTGGATGAGCGTCAGTCCTTTCGTAACACAGTTGACTGTGTGCACTCAGAAAAGCCACAACCTACAACAGAGGAGCCCAAGGTCCCGCCAATCCGGGTATGTTGGACATGTTATTTTTTTCCAAATTTGTCTCTTGTACACCTCGTTGTAGTTAAAAACTGTTTTTATGTATACCACAACTCATATGAGTGTTTCTTTTCTGCCCATTCCACTAGATACAGCTCTCCCGGATCAAACCGCCCTGGGTCAAGGGGCCGCCAACGTACCAAATCTGTCCCCGCATCGTCCCCCCCAGTGAAGGGTCGAGGCGCTCTGGGACAGGGGCGCGCACCCTGGCGGACATCAAGGCCCGTGCA
Organism: Puntigrus tetrazona; assembly: GCF_018831695.1. Lineage (NCBI taxonomy): Eukaryota > Metazoa > Chordata > Actinopteri > Cypriniformes > Cyprinidae > Puntigrus > Puntigrus tetrazona. The sequence continues at coordinate 10,436,362 of NC_056721.1, read as the reverse complement.
CAGCAAGCCCGTGCCCAGCGGGAAGCCGCTGCTGCTGTTGCAGCCTCTGGAGATGGGGGAGGGCCTGGGGGGAGCGGCCCGGGGGGTGGTACTGGGATACCGGATCGCTCCAGCGGGAGGCGTTCGAGAGAACACCCAGGGCCGGTTGAACCTGGAGGAGGAGGAAGAAGAGGAGGAAGAGTTGATTTGGAGGAGCAGGAATCGCCTGCGAGCTCTCATTCGTCTGGAGCACAACTACAGCTGTCCAGTGTAGACTCAACAGACAGGCCTCAAACCTCCACCCCACTTACCGAACCATCGCCTTCCTCTGTGTCTTCAAACCCATCTTTACCACCATCTGAGTCTCCGAAAACACTCACGCTATCGCCACCTGCAACTGACAGCCCTGCTTCCCAGGATCAGGTGGAGGAGATTTGTGGAGTGGAAGAGGTGACTGCCTGCCCAAGTGATAAAGCCTCAGAGCAGACCTTAGACACCCCAGTGCCTACACCAAGTGAACCAGAGTCTTTTTGCAGTCACCAAGAGGGGAGAGGCGAGGATGCAGAGTTCAGTGAGAGCAGAACAACTACTCCTGTTTGCACCCCAGCATCTAATGATTCCATTTCTTTAGTGCCCACCTCTATACCAGACTCGCTGCCAAGATTTGGTGCCCAGGGTGTGGATGTCATCAGGACCTTGGCAGCTTCGTCTCAACCCTGGGAAGGTGAAAAGAATAGTGATGAGCATCACCCAGGGACAACTGGAGTTATCCAGCATGGCTCAGACTTGAAAATGCCCAAAGAGACACTTGTTACAGCACGAAATGGATGGGTAGAAAGCAGTGAAGAGCATTCCATGAGAGAGGACATGATACAAGAGCATAGGAATGGAGGAAGTGATGCTAAATATAAATCAGTCTCTTTGCCTTGTCTACCAAGTAATGGTGAGGAAGACACTGGAGGACACAGTGATTCTACAGAGACAGCATCTGATTTTGAAAATGAAACTCAAGAGGATGAAACACTGGACTGGCATGGAACCCAGATGGATAGTAACGTGCAAGCTCAGAATACAAAGTTGCAGAATCAACCTGTCATTCAGACCTCAAGTCGTCTCACTTCAATGTTGAATCCTCCTCAGCACCAGCAACCAGTAATACAAGCCCATATATCTAACTCCAACCATACTCAAACTGTCATTCAGGCTCGCTTCCCTAATGGTGTGCCAAACCAGTCCATCATTCATCCCCACAAGCAGCATCCAATTCACAGCCATGCTATAAACCATGCTCAGGACCAGATTGCCACTGTGCCCTCACAAGCCCAAACGCAAGCATACCTGACGCAGGCAGAGAGGGACCAAAGTAGGAATCTACGACTGAATGATAATGGCAATGGAGTGAAGCTGTTTGTCTCAGCAGATGATGACACCAAACCTCTCAGCAGAGGGCCTGGAGAAGATTTTGCTTTAAAGAATATTGCAGTTCCTCCCGTTGGCAGAAGAGCGCAAGGTTCATCTCGACCAGTTTCCTCTGTAGAGGCCAACAACCCTCTTGTCACCCAGCTTCTTCAAGGCAGCCTACCCTTAGAAAAGGTTTTACCCCAGCCTCACTCAGTCAGCAAGCTGGAAATTAACCGACTTCCAGGTGCCCCTGCCATTAACTCAACCAGTCGACAACCTCCACGAAATTTGGGACCACGTTTTAGAGGCCCGTCTGAGTCAGGAGGACCTATAGAAACTGGTGGATCTGACTTCCAAAACAAAGCCTCTTCTGCCCGAGTGTCTCCTGGGCCTGGTCGGAACTTTGGTTCTTCACCACCGGGTTCTACTCCATCTCGAATGGCATGCTTGTTTGAGGAAGCTAGCCCAAGATCCACAAATGTTCAGTTCACTTCTCAACAACCCGGAGGTGCAGTGCCTCCCGGAGCAGTACCTGTCATAACATCCCTCCCTTCAAACTCTTCTGCCAGAACCTCAATGGATGTGAACTCTCAGAATGCTGCAGTTTATGAATCGGCTGTCATTAAAGAGCATCCTGGACCTCTTCCTCCAAGGGGTGAAACTCCAGAGAGGCCAGCTAGCTTTCAACAGCATCCTAACAATCTTTCTCAGTCTGTGTGCAGAACCACACCTGATACTCCCTCACCTCCACATGGTGACCTTTGTCCATCAGAGGTTGTACCTACTGTTAAGATTAACTGGCGCCCGAGCAAACCCCAACCACCTCAGCATCAGATGTATCAGCAACAGCTATCTCCTGTAGCTACAGTAAAGAATGAAGTTTCCTCACGCCCTTCGTGCCAACAAGCTCTGACCAAAAACTCAACTGCTCCAAACAGTGGCAATACTTCTGTTGTAATAACCAAAAAGGAGCCTCTGGACAATTTTCATGGAGGTGGAGGAGCTATGGAAGGACTGCTAAATATGGAAATGTCTCTAGTTAGAATGGCCAAGAAGGAACAAGTCAAAAATCCATATACCCGCCAAGCAGACACCTCCGTTTCTCCTGTTTCCTCCTCTCCTTCCTCATCAGCCTCCAGTCTCCCTTACCAGCTATATGGTAAGCTACCAAAACTACAGCAGAGTGGGGGCAATGGAGGGTCCTCATCAAGCTTCAGTTACACAGCTAATGTGTCTGTGGTGGATGGTAGTGGGTTCTCCCGCAGTTTAGCCGATGGGGTGCTACAGCTAAGGCCACGCGTGAGCGTCAGCAACAGCGGAGGCCAGAATGCTACGCTTAGCATTCAGGCATTTGCGGACAGTGCTGCAGAAGAAGTGGCTCTCAAGTGTTCCTGTCGACTAAAGGCTATGATTATGTGCCAGGGCTGTGGCGCTTTCTGCCATGACGATTGCATTGGCCCCTCAAAACTGTGTGTCTCATGTCTGGTTGTCAGATAGTTTGTTGCAGCTCCTCCAAACTGAGCCGGTTGGTCAGAGCAAATGCTTTGACCACTCCAGACAATTCTAGCCCTTTGCCTGTGGTTGGATACCACTGAAAGTCTTGGACTCTTTTGAGCAAAGAATGAAGCAGGACACTGCGTTGATTTAAATGGGACAGTTGTTTTTTTTGTTTGTTTTTGTTTTTTTGATGGGCCAGGCAATACAATAGGGCTGGAAGATTACTTGTAAGATAAAAAAAATTCAGTCTGTATTTTTGTTGCATATTTTTTCTATTGCTGTTATGGTGTTATTATTATTAATATTATTATTATTATGATTACAATAATAATGATATTGTTGTTATTATTATTATTATTGGTATTACGTGAATTTACATGGCACGGTTGATTGTAAATTGTGCCTTTTTTTCCCCCAACAAAACATTTACCTCATCTTCTTGACAACAGTCATCAGTTCAGTGTGAAAATGGTGGCGTTCCTGTTTGTTTTCTTCTCTTGAATTCCTCTCAGTGAAGAGAGCTTTAGGAGAATTTTGTGTGTAATGTCTTGCAAAGATTATTTTTTTAATCATTAAATAAGAAAATACATTTTGGTTATTTTGTAAGTGCTTTCACTCTTCTTTTTGTTTCCATTTTTATTTTCTTATCCAAAGTGAAGTTCAGTCTGTACTTGGCGGTTAAGCACAGTATTCACATCTAATAAAGCTGAAAGTAAACAAATTTTCTTTACTTGATTTTTATTTTATTTTTTAACTGAGGGTAAAGTGGGCCAAAGTTGTGTTTGGGGAAAAAAGGTATCATTGTATCATCACAGTGATACATTGGTATCATTGTATTTGTTTCCACAGCATGTGCAGATATTTCTTTCAATGTCACCCATTTAGAGAGGATTTACCTTCAGTCCTCATAATAATGCATAAAGTATGGTCCGCACTTTCAGTAATCTAAATTATGCATTTAATCGGTCTCACATGAGTCCAATGTTATCAGTGTTTAGACTTTATTTAATTTTACATTAAATGTTTGCAGAGACAACGGTCTGAGTTTGTTTAAAATACATACATAATACTTTGGTTTGTGTTCTCCAAAAACTGAATTTACAACAAAAATTGATTTACAAGTCAGTTTTGACCCACTAGTCTTTGCTACATTTGGCACCTCATTGTTAACTGTATGCCACATGCACACTTTCATTTGCATAATGAAAATAATATCTGACCATTTTAAAGGTGAAGGATTTTAGTCATGATATAGATGGTATAAATGCATAATTCAAAACGGGTTGCTTTTTTCCAATTAGTGCATTCTACATCACTGGACTAAGTACACATCAGAGCATTACCACAATTCAGAGCACCATCGTATAACTTGTTACACAACTATAGACTATACCTTTTATACTTCTATATAGCAAAAAGCAAATGAAAAGGCCCTGAAAACGGTACAAACCCAATATTATTTCAAATTGGCAAAACATCTCAGATAATCAGTCTTTCATCTTGAAATCCCTGAAATTGTACAACACTGATTGTGTTGGACAATCAACACTTTTAAACGTGCCATTGTATTTTCCCACAATAAGTGTAAGTCAGCACACAATTAGACGTTTTTTACAAATCCATACACCAGTAGAACCACTTTTCATAGTAAATCTATGAACTGAAACTAGATGTTACATAACTCACAAAACAAGTGCGAATACACTGCATTTATGATTTAGTAAATTGTTAGCCACTAATGTCCATCTGACAATGTCACTGCACAAATAACATGAAACGTAGATTAATAAATTTGTTTTCAATGTTTCTTGATTCCATGATTGAGTTAGCATTCTAGACCGTGAATCCAGATCCAGCAATAAACCAAATGAGAATTTTCCTCTATAGATAAATAAAATGAAGTATCTGTGCCACCTGACTTGGCTGAACAAAGAGTGGTGAAATTCTATGAGAAAGGTTATCGGGTTAATGCAAAAAGTGGATTCTTAATGTGACAGTGCTAGGTAGATGTGAGACGTTTACAACAGACTATTCACTGGAGGGAGAAGTCTACTTCTCTCTGTAGTAAAGAAGATACATCTTGAGAGGCTCTGGCAAAGGCAGGCTAAGGATCCTCTCTCTTAAGAGGTTTACTGGAGTCTCTATCACCAAAACACTGCCCTCATTCCTTCTCTCATTCTCTTCTTTTTCTTCTAGTTGTTCACAAACCCTTCTGCAGTCTTCTTCTTCATCCTCATTGTCTGTGGATGACTGGTTGTTGTTGTTGTCCATGGGTCCGGGAATCAAGCGACTCATGAACAAATAACTATTGGTCAGAAGAGGGGTGTCACGGTGCTCTCGTCTCTGTTTAAGGTGATTTCTTCGCTTCAATCCAGTTCTCCGTGGTAGTGGCAAGGATCCAGACCCGGATTTCTTTAGAATGTGGCGGATGGAGATGCGGGACAGATCCTGAAGACTCCGCACCTCAAACATGACAGCTGGACAGCATGAAACATATTTATTTATATACACCAATCCTATTATCATTAGACTCAATATACACACAAAATCTGGTAAGATCTAATATTTTATTCTCAGCAACACTGCATTTGTTCGATTCAAAAAAAGCTATTTTCTATTTAACATTTTAGTTCCTGTAAAAGCAAAGCTGAATTTTTTTTAGCATCTATGACAGAAATAATCGTTGAAATCAATTTGTAATAAGGTAAATTTTTCTGACTTTTTTTTTCTTGTATACTTTTAAACCATAGTGTGCAGTACTGTTCATATGTGCTATAGAAGTGAAATTGCATTTTTTCATATTAATATACCAAAATAAAGAAAAGACCACAATGATCAAATGTAATAAAGCAATATAAAATACAATAGGTGACTTACGTATAGACACTGCTCTTGGTTTCCCATTTTCTCTGTGTTTAGGGAGCACAAGTGGTGCGAAAGAAACCGCTATTATCTTTCTCGTCTCCCATGTGTTATATCCCGTCCGAGTAATTTTGGTGAGCTAGAACAAATAAGAAATGCATAGGCATATATACATTTCACACACAATCTCCCCTGGATTACCTGAAACCAGATGTAATGCAAAATTGCCTATTATTCACCTTTTCTTCCAGGGGCAGTACTAAGATGCCGCCAACCTTCAACAGCTTCTTCATGTAGTCTTCATGTTCTCTCTGGACCCCTGCGCCGCAGTAAACCCTGTCATACTGTCTGCTTTCAGGGGCAATCTCCAGACAGTTGCCAACCACAAAGGAAGGCTCACAGAACTCAAATCTAAACCAAAAAAATGATCAATCTCAGTCACTCATTTCTGCACATTACACTTTAAACAATGGAATGAAGTTGTTTTAATATAGAAGTAAAATCCCAAAAGTTACTACACCTGTCAAAACTATCATTTGTCTTGATGAAGAAGTCCAGCTTCTGATAAGCATATTCTATAACATCTTCGTGTAATTCCACACCATGATTCACACCAAATGGTCCTGGAAATATTCAGTGGAAAACATTCACTGATCACATGTAAAGAAATATAAAGAAAACCCACTGGTGAGAGAGCAACAACGGGGTTAAATGTTAATAATTCAAACGCATTAAAAAAAAAAATCATTTACTTACCCTGATGTTGCTCTGAAGCTGTGTAATTATTTTTCTTTTCTTGAACACAAAAGAAGATATTTTGAAGAATGAAGGTAACCAAACATGTTTAGTTCTCATTGATTTCCACAATGGAAGTCAGCGAGAATGGAACCTGTTTAGTTACCATTCTTCGAAATAACTTTGTGTTGCTCAGAAGAAAGAATACAGTTTTCGAACGTCACAGGAAGTAAATGATGCCAGAGCGTAATGAAAGCCTTCATATTCTCTATGAACTCACCTAGTATAAGTCCCACCATGGTGCTGAGGTAGCCTGTGCCACTGCCCAGGTTAAGAAAGGACAAGCCAGGCTGCAGGTCCAGAGCCTCCATCACCTCAGAGTAGATACAGGGTGCAGAGAGGTGGATGTTACCGTGTCTCCAGGCCAGATCCTTGTAGGCACTGTCGCGGAATTCTTCCAGATAGTAGTCAGCACGATCAATGGCCCTGAACGCATGTTCAACCAGATCTGAGCGAATGTACTGAGCCTCCTTCAGGTTGTCAATTAACTCGTCATTGTCCTCCCCAGCGCTGACTGCACCTCCCATTTTAGCTCTTTGTAGGGGTGAAGCACAGGATAAGAAAACGAAAGACATGTAAGTACGCATTTAAAGATGAAAAACTGGAAACACCTTCGGGTTGATTTAGGTCTTGAAAAACTGATAAACAACCGCTTTGGTTAGTTTCTTGCTATAACAGTGGATCTGAACTGATTTTGCTTCAGAAGACTGGCACACCAGCACAGTAGCAGGACTGAGTAACATATAAAACTGTATTAATATTACCATAAAGTAAATAGACAAAATAATATGCTAAATTGACTGGCTGACTATAGGAAAATGTACAAAAGTGGGGTCGGTAATTGTTTTTTAACGTTCTTAAAAATATTTTATGTTCACTAAGGCTAAATTCTTTTGATTAAAAATACAGTAAAACAGTAATGAAATAATATTAAAATATAAATGATTTTTGCAATTCAAGATAAGTTTTAGCATTCGTTATTAGGAACATCTGTACTATTTATTTTTAAATATTTATTTTAATTTATTTTTTACTTTTTTAATGAATATAAAGTGCAAAATAACAGCATTTATGTCAAATATAAATCTTTTAGTAATATAAAGGTTTTTTTTTCTGTCACTTATGACCAATTCAATGAATATTTTCTTATTTTCAATGAATAAGTATCCATTTATTTAAAGTTTGGTAAAAAATTCTCTTGAATTTTGGTTTGTCC
>NC_056721.1:10420227-10428512 GCF_018831695.1 Puntigrus tetrazona | reverse complement strand
TATATATATATATACACACGCACATACACATATATAGCGGTATATAGAACGCAAGGGGGGGGGGTTCAATGTAATCTGTGCATTTCAGTTTACTTGACTTGTACTGATGCATTCTGAGTTATTTTATTTATTCAAACAACAAGTTCAGTGCTGGTAGAATCATGTGGAAGAGAAACACAAGAGGGCAATAGATTACCAGAAATCTTATCTTACATAGCATAGCTATACTTTAAACCAGCTGTGCGGATTGTGCAAAGAAGATTTTCTCACTGTTTTTATTACTTTCTTTATTCTTCTAGGACTATTCTTCTAGGAGGCGTCTGCATGCATTCTTATTTTGCTCAGACTGATGGGATGGCATGAACTTTTGTCAAAGGTTAAAATCTGGATCCCCAGAAAAGATCGATCACTGTTTACAGATCTGACACTAAACTGTCACTTAAGGTGTTTGTTGAGCAGAGCCTTTGTAGTCATCACTATTCAGCTATGGCCAAATTTTCAGTTTACATATAGTATTTTGAGAGATAACTTGCTAAGATTCATTAATAATTCAAATATGTTTAAAAGCAAGGAAATATGAAAGAGAACCTATGAGAATTTCCTGAAAAACAAGACAGTAGATCTTTGATGTAACAGCTATGTGGGTTTGATAATGTATGGAATCTATTCAGTATACTTACATTCAGATTTCCTGAATTTTACCTGTCTATTCTGGGTGTGAGAGGCCATGGTTCATTTTCAAGTTGATTTGAAATTTTAGCAGAGCTTTGTTCAGACAAATACATGCGCATAATTATTGGAAATAATGTCTCTAGATAGATGGAGATGTGCCAAATTATGAAATCATGCACTCTTCGATTGCATATCCAGTCATTACTAGAGCTGCACTTGGAAAACAGGTGTTTCTAATAGAGAGAGATGTCTCCACGGTCTTCTACCCCGTTTACTTTCTGATGATGATTCAGATATGATATTTCATGGTTGGAACCGAGCACATGATGGGAAGTGATCTGAGAAAGAAGAAAAATAAAGAGGAACAGAGAGAAAGAAAAAAAATTTACTCACTTCTGAAGACATCCATGTAATAGATGCTGATTGTGCTTTTAAATCAATGAAGTCTGTGCTGGGATAATGAGGACCAAAGCCCAGACATGAGAGAAGTGATCATAAATACATACTGTAAACGTATTAAGAGCAGACATATTAAAACCAGAAATGTAAAAATTACCAACATCCAGCGTCTAACAGATTCCTCTCTTCCCAATCCCTCTTGCCCTCATTCGCTCTCTTTAAACAGGTGGCATATTTATATGCATCACCACAGTGAAAAGGATGAATTTGATCCACATGGTCATCTCTTTCTTCTTTATTTCAAAGAGAACAGCAGGATCAATCCTTTGTTTTTACACGTTTATTTTTACACATATTGACTTTCAAATATATATTTTTTTGCTTTCTCTTTATCTCAAGCCCATGATTATAATAGAGGAAAAAATAAAGGGCATGAGTTAGATTGCAATTGATTAGCAAAAAAAAACAACTTTCTTGAGTTTTTGTACTTAAATCCTTCTGCTTTATGTGAGAAACTGTGTGTATGGTAAAACTAAACATACATAAATATTCACATATGTAGATCAATATTCTGTTGTGAAAGACAAATCTATGATCATTTCTGTTTTGACATCCATCATATACTGCATGACGTCATATTAAAACCACAACCAAAAGCAACAAAGCATGCTTGATTTTTTTTTTCAAGAAACATACAGAGGACTTATAATGTTTATTTAATGAGCTTTATGTGCTTGGCACTTGTATTTACAGTCTTAAAAGCCTAAAACATTATTGTTCATTACTCCCACACTATTTAAATTCAACATACACTGGCCATATAATTGCTTAGCATTTAAATATATTCATTTACAAACACTCCAAAGCATATACCTTGTCTTCCTATGGTTTTTATCCACACAACAATTTAAAACCTATGTGCTTTGCGTGCATTCACTATTGCTCAAATGTCATGTTCCACTCAGGATATGGTTAAGCCTTTTCCAAACTAAAAGGCAAAGATTTATCATTTCAGTACAGATTGTCAGAATCATACAGAGACCCTGTTATTACAGGAGGATTTTACTTTGCCATCCTGAGACTCCTCATCTCTGATAGAGTCAGTGAGCTCATAACAAGCATCATATATACTATCAACAACGAAAACGTAATACTGACGACACTTATTCGCTCACAGTTATGAGGGCATTTTGTTCATGTTCTGTCTCTTGTTCTTGTGGGATATTTAAGGGGCCATTATTGCACCAAATATGAATCCTTATCAGAATCCATTTTGTAAAAATCAAACCTCAGTTGATTTAGTTCAGTTTTGCACATTGTTGAGATGGGTCAGCAACAACAACTTGAAATGGTTATTTTTAGCTTGTATATCCATTCTTTTTGATGCCAAGTAACACTTCAACTCCATTTTAGTCTGACGATACACACACGAAGGCGTGTGTGTGTATAATAAGTCCACACTGAACAGCTGGTGTCACCAACGTCATAATGGCAAACTGCTCACACCAATGTGTCAGACATTTTGAATAATAAAACTCTGAAAACCCAGTAAAGCTGAGCAAAAAAAAAACTGCAGCAGCTGTTTGTGTTTGGTGTTTTGATCTGTTTTTGGTTTATTTTCAATGGCTTCAAACCATATGCATGGACATCTGTGTAGACGAGCCATACTGGCGGCCGTCGCAGCTGCCAGCCCCCTGCTGGCTGCCAGCGGGGTTGCCGATCATGTGCATACTGTCCATGCCGCTGTTGGACAGGTACTGACGTTCGGCGAATGCTCCCGCGGAAGAGGAGGAGCACAGTAAGCCACCCTGAGGTTTCTCTGGGCTGGCAGCCAGGCGCGGTGAGGCCGGGAAGTTGTATCCGTACAGGTTGTAGGGATTATGAAGGGAAAAGGCGTTATATGTGCTCTGCTGCACATGATGATGGCTCCCAGAGAACATGTGGGCGGAGGAAGGGGAGGAGCCGGATGAAGCCGATGACCCAGAGGCGGAGCTCGACCCTGCCTGCATAACGTACTGCAGTTGGGACGCGGGAAAAGAGGCCAGCTGACTTCCATATGCATCCATCTTGCCTCCACCACTGCCGCCGCTGCCGTTACCAGCAGCCAATGAGGCATGAGCCCCTCCCTGCATTCCAGCAGCAATGAGAGAGGAAGTCCTCTGAGGCAAGAAGGAATCGGAGGCCTGGGCAGAGGTTACAGCGCCCCCTGTGGTCTGGAGGCGGCCGTAGGAGCCGTCGGTTAGTCCTCCGTAGCCCTGCAGGGCAGCCATGTTGCTCCTGGCACATGCGGGGTACTCAGACAAGCCCAGGTTACACAGCTGGCTCTCCCTGCAGCCCACATTGAAGGTGTTGGGTGCCAGATGGAAAGTCGGAGGGGAGCAGGAAGGGGAGAGGAGGTGTGTCGCACCAGAGGGCGATGGAGTGCCAGTGCTGGAGGTAGTGGGAGAGGTGCCAGTGCTCCCTCCTGAAAAACAGAGTCAGCAAACATTCAGAAACATCCAAACCCCAAAGACACACTGTAGATACATGTTCCTATGCATGAAGAATAAGTGCACACACAAGAGGAGAACGGTGAGACAGAGCCAGCTCTGAAAACATGCACACTGTCCAACAATCACACCAAGAGCGTATCTCTTATTTCATTCCGTGGACCACGGGCAGTCACCATGGCTCCTTAGGGAGAACATTTCATCTGGGTACAAGAGAGGCCTGTTCAAACCTGGCAACAAGTGCCACAAATTAACCCATAATGGAGAGCTCATCTCCACAGTGCTAGTCTACATTCTCCGAAAGTAGCTGAGCTTTCCTAAAGGGATTGACTCTTTCCAATCCAGTATTATATTATTTCTTCTGTGAAACACAAAATAACACATTTTGAAATGTCAGTGGTTTTTTGTCCATACGCTGAAAGACAGTGGGGACCAATTTTGGACCCAACTGACTTTCACTGTATGGACAGAAGCAGTTTTTCAAAATATATTATTTGGAACAACATGAGGGTGAGTGAATGATGACAGAATAAAAAAAAAAAACGTCTATAATTATTAAAGTTTATAATTAACATTTTTAACCACTTTAAAATTGAAAATCTTTTTCCTTTTTTCTGTACTTTTCAATGCAATACCCTGGGTGAGGAATTCATATTTCAAGGATTCTAAATACCTACTACCATCCAAAATGAGTAAATTATTTATTAATATTATTATCAATTAAAAACATATAATAATAGATTAGCAAAGATGCATTCAATTCCGAAAATGTATAATGGTTTCTGCAAAAAAATAAAAAATAAATAGGGCAGATGTTTTCTGCATTGATGACAATAACAATAAGTGTTTCTTGAGAATGAAAAAAAGAATATTAGAATAATATCCAAAGGGCCTTGTGACATTGAAGAATGGAGAAATGACTGCTGAAAATGTAGCTTTGCCATTACAGGAATAAATGTAATATATACTATAAATTTCAATAACAATAATTCACAATATTATGCCTACACTCAAATAAAATGCTTCTTCCAAAAACCAAAAAGTACTGATGCCAATCTTTTAAAAGTGCACCTTTGTAAACCACTGGTAATTGTTGTTCTTTGCAGATTTGCAGTGGCAATGTGATTTATGCCTTTTTAATAATGGCTTGTCTCGCTCTTGCATATAAGCTGAGCTTTTATTGAGTACAGTTTGTATTATACTTTTTCGGACTGTAAGTATACAAATAAAATGTTCTCTTCTTCACTTCTTCACATTTTCCATCACTGTTTGACATTTTGATTTGTTTGACACAGAAACAAAATATGGCGCATGAAAGTTTCTGTGCCTAAAATGCATAAATATTTAATAAGACAAACAGTTTCTTGTGAAAAAACTGGCCATTACATTCTTACACAGCTTTGTTTAACATTGTATACACCTGGCACCAAAATACAGGGTTACCGCTGTGTGAGACATTGTTTTACCTAGGTTTGAAAACGGGTTTAAAGAGACAATAACCAGAGGTTTTAAGCAAAGTGTGAAAACCCCATTACATGTCTTGTCAGGTACAACCATCTCAGGGATAATGTGACAAATGTTGAAAATGTGGTTTTAATTTCATAACAAGCATGTCTGGTCAACAGAGCGCTGACCGTCTTCTCTCAGTATGACAGGCAGCATTTGGGCATATGTTCATAGAGGGAAAAAAATTCACTGGCACATATACATAGCGAATAAGTCAAACCCTTGGAACTGAATGATAGCGGTGGGATATCTACCACATATTTCTTTATTAATGAGAAGTTGGCCAGCGCTCAGTTTGTTGTTTTGAAAAACTAGTCTGCTCTACGGCTCAGAATGGGAAAGAAACTAAATAATTCAGAATTCTCTTGGCTGAGGCCTGGGCCAGCTCCATATGCGTTCGATAATACAGCTGAGTTCTGGTTCGCACGACGTGGTTCTGTTCTGTTGGCTGAGGGAAAGGAGACCTCTCGGTGATGTCATGTTTTCCCCCTGTTGTCAGGCTGGGGTGAGAGAGGCTTCAGTGGTGCTTTGAGAACAACTAATTACTCCAATAGATCTGCATGTAGTTCTTGAGGGCAGTCTGTTTAAGGCTGCGAGGGCAGGGGCGGAGGGAGAGAACACAACGTTTTGTCAGCCGTGCGAGAACTTTAATTAACATTTAATCTGTTTCGTGAAGTTTGTGATGACAAACAGATGTCTACTCAGACAAAATACCGTGCTCACATTACTCTGACCTTATGACGGGAGAAAAAAAAAAAAGTAGTTACATCAATATTTGATCATCTGCGCCAAAACATTAGCTATGAGTAAGAGACTGAGCTAATGAGATGGTTTTAGCAAAATTCACAAGAAGGTCTTGAATGACTTGGATGACGTCCGCCATCATTTATTTACCCTAATGCTGTTTCAAAACAAACTCAAAGTACCATGAATGTACCATCTTGTGTGATATATGAAATCATATGATCATGTTGTTTGAGAAGAAGACTGAAATGTACATTGTCATTCACTGACAATCTTTATTACAATATTCTATCATTATATAGCTCGATTAGTGAATACTCAATAAAAAAAACATAATGAAAATAATTATTTAATAAATATTGATATTACGTTTTCAATATTTTCAATATTTATTTTGTTAAATAATGATTTTTGGACTATTTCTCACAAAGAAATGATTATGCGGTTTATTTTAGGGTGAACTGTTCCTTTAAGAGGCTGAAGTACGGAAATAATATTTGATCTGTCAAACATTCATTTAGACAACCTCACTCTTGGACACAAAAAGACCAGATTGTCCAACTTGTCCCACCCATTGCAGAGCTCCCTACAGGCTTAGAGTCATTCATAAATCCACTGTGGTATGTGATTATTGTGGCCACACAGTAACTTTAAAAATGATTTATGAAGCAATATTTTGAAATACGAAGCCTCCGCTGTTCAAGTAGACATGTTAAAAACATCTCCGCATACCTTGCTGTTTCTGCATGTTCGTGAAGTCCTCAAATGTCAGCGTCCTCACTGGAGGTCTCCAGAAAGCATAGGTCTCCATTATAGCCTCCAACCCCGTCCTGCACGAGGGACAGTAACAGAGAAAGCCGGAAGAAGAGACGTGAGATGGCAGAGAAAACAGGTGAGCCCGTTAGATTATGCACATGAGGCAGCGGCAAAAAGGGAGAAACAGAGGGGGAGTTTGAGGAAACTGGAGCCTGTAAAAAGGAGCAGGTTTTTACTGTGCACATAAATCTGGGTGATGTTTCATCTGTGCTCTGTACATGGCTCCCCTTCCTGTGTGATTTACTCCTCTTTGCAGCTCTCCTTTAGCGGCAGTAATTCTCTACTCCTTTCTGCTTGTTAGTGAGATGCTCTAATGACTCACTGATGCACTGGCTGAGACTGAATCCAAACACTGCTCACCAAATGAAAGACTTATATTTCCTTTTAATACAATACATTAAAATGGTGATTTATATCTTAGTTAAGCGAAACTGATTCCACCGATAATCAAAAGCTAACATTACAACTCAATCTGTGGTTTGTAAACTGAGATGAGAGAAGGATCCAGCGCATAAATGGAACTGTAGTTACTTTGTGACTGATCAACGGTTTTATTGTACGAAAAAGCCTTTTATTAGCATTCGTTTTATAAGGATATATGTGTGAGGGCAAGAGCATTTTCTATATATATATCTTACTCCCGAATAATCTTTTCATCTCTATTTTTCTGCAATGAAAATCTAACGCTAGTTCATAAATCAGGCGGTCTATTGTTTGAAAAATGAAAAAAGATGTCTCAAATATCTGTGGCGATAATACTCTCCAGATGGAAGGGTGCTTTCATGTGCTGAGGGTCTGTCTCAGACTTTCTCGTAGTATACGACTCGCATCTTATAGAGACTGAGCAATGAAGTGCATGGAAATAGAGCGAGAAGGAAAGAAAGGCGAGTGAAAGGGTGGGCGAGATTGAGGGAAAGGAGTTAAAAAAGCGAGAAAAGGAAAGACAGGAATTTTTCTTTCCGCTGCCCTCAATCAGATCGCTTTATCACAGATCGACTAGGCTTTCTTGGCAGCCAAACGAGGGAGTGATTTTAATGTAGCAGGACGTGGGATTAGGAGGGATCTCCTGGGGTTCATATCCATATGAAAGGCCACTGCAGAGATATGTGTGTATTTGCGCACACAGCATGGACAATACGGAGCAAGGGTAAGATTTCCTGAAAATCTACCTGTTTCTCCCTGAGTCCCGGAATCCTTTGGCAAATGGGTTGCGGTCGATCTTTAGACGGGTAATCTGTTACAAGAGAAGAAGTCCAAAACAGACTAATTTAATAATATTTTGACATATTCAGACACTTTCGTCATATCACTTTAATAATAAACATAAACTTTTTTTTTTTCAATTGGTGGGTTTTGAAACTGATATGTGATATAGTTTTATTATGGAGTGCACTGTATATTGGTACTGCATTGATGATACTGGGTGATATAAAAAAAACTTTTTATTTTTATTTAATATAATAAAAACAAAGTTATTGGTAAATAGTGCTCTTAAATAATAAATCGCTACGAATCAAATGCAGTTTTAAAGTTATATAAAGTTTTTGATTGTGTGTATTTATTATGCATATTTATAAATATAGAAACATGCATGTGTATTTAATGTGTATTTGTAATTAAAAAAATGTAACGTTTACATATTAAAAATATTTATATATG
>NC_056721.1:10393995-10420127 GCF_018831695.1 Puntigrus tetrazona | reverse complement strand
AATACAAGTACTTATTTTTTTCTGTTTTTCAATTTACAAACATGTTGCTTCTGAACTGTTGGCACAGGAAGATCAATGCATATGCCTAAATAAACACTTATGTAACTGTGCCCTTTATAAATAAATTGCCCTTTATTGGGTGCTGCTCATTCTTTCGGTCTCATAGAGGCTTTGATCTATGAATGCAGAGAACAAGAGCCCTTCAACTCCCAACTCCTTTAGGCAATTTGTATAATTATTTCAATCAAACATCTTTTAAATTAGGTCATTTTTCCTAGCAGTGTAATTTAAGCCAGAGAGTTCTGCAACTGGGTGTATTATAAAATGAACTGTTATTGTCACAACAGAATATCTTCATACATTTTCTGTGAGCAGCATAATGAGGATAGTACTGTACCCGAGGCAAAAACTTTACAACCGACTTTTCAAAGTAATACAGGCTACATTTTGTGTGCTGATTCCTTTTTTTTTGGCCAATTACTATTTTATTTTTGCATATCTTGAAAGAAAATAACAATAATAAATATAAATATGACAATTAAAATAAATATTTTGGTTGTTGTAGCAGACATTTTTCTGCAGTTTCTTTTTTTAAATTCAACTCATAATAATGCAAGAAAAGACACTGAGCCTTTCGTGTACCTCTTAATTTCAAGGACAGTTTTCATGATTTGTTATAAAATTATGCATTGACCAGTTATATGAAGAAGTGGTATCAATTACCTGTTGGTTTTGGTATGCAGTCACCGTCGTGAAGACAGTTTCAGGGAAGGAAAATGCGTTGACACCGTCCCCGGTGGGAACCGCTTTGACCGGTGAGAGTTCTTCACCACACTCCTTACGGATGACGTGGACACGGGGCTGGTACTTGTGCATAGAGTGCAGAATGATCTGGAAAACATTACATCACGCGTCCGTGTTTAGAGTGGGAAACAGAGGAATTACCAAAGCAGTTTTCTACCTCAATAAAAGCACACATGCCTCCATTTTCAAAGGCCAAACGGGCCTTTAACTGCCTCGCCCTGGGGATGCTTTCAATTGAGTTTGTTTACAACCCTCCACATTACAACATGTTTAGGCCTTTAAAATAATACAGCAAAACAAAATGCACACCGGGCGACAATGGCTAGCATGTGTGGATGGGGTGCATGAAAAGAGTCGTCTAATTATAACGTTTAATTTATTTCAGGATCACAGAAGGAAATTCTGATGCTCTGCTTCAGTATGTTTCCTCTGAGACCCAACACAGAAGAAATGCGCTTCTTATTCAGCTTTCAGAAAACTTCTGTATTCAGAATGGATATAAATATATGGGATGCGAATAACAAAAGATTGACTTACATGGCCTTGGTCGTCGAGCTCGTTGTTGGTCAGTTTGAGTTTGTCGAAGCTTATAACTTGGCGCATCCACGTCTCACCGGAAGCAGGCGAATCGGGATGAATATAGACGCGCGGAGGGACGGGAGAGTCGGCGTTTCCCGCTACCATCCATTTCGAGCTGTGGTACACGTACTACGGAGAAAAAAAAAGTGTCACATACCGTGAATTTCACGCAATATATTGTTTCATATAATATTATATATGGCTAAGTTTCGAAGCAATTTGTCAGTATTTTTTAAGGCAACGCAACAAACGTCTTGTAGCGACCTACAGAGATCTGCGACCTTAAAGATCTTTAAAACAAAACCGATATATGTGATATGTGTTGTGTGTAAATAATAATAATATATCGACAGCGGTTATATTTTGCAGCCCGATAATGAACGGAAGGCGCTTTAATGTTGCTATGGCTACTTCTAAACTCTATTTTTTGAATGTAAAAGTTTGCGGCTGCAAAAAAACATCGTTCGACAGATCAGTTGAAACACGTGTATGCAGAAAATATTTTATCACTCCCTCGGCCTGCACGGTTTTAAACTTCAGCCGGTGATTCAAAACGCTCATAATCTGTCTTTACAGCTGTACAAAAATGTCCGTTATGAATTTGTTTTGACTGCAGTTGTCTCATGACCTTCAGGTCCGGCAGGTCAAGCTCCCAAAAGGACACAGCAAAAGGCCTGACTGAACATGTCAACAAAGTCCCGGAGTGCCATTTGTGGAGACGGTTAGTTCAAAATGTTCGATATTATGTTTGAGCATTTTAGACTGTTTTGATCATTTGTCTGCAGCAGCTTACAACAGGCTGCCCTGCAGCGAAACGCTTGGGAAGATAGGTTTCTACATCGCTCACCTGTACCGTTTGTTGTCGACAGGAACTATATCCATAGCGATATAATACTGTTGATGAGGATCCAGTCCCGCAATCTTAACTCTCATCGCGGGAAACATTCGCCTGGTATAAAATGACATTATATGTAAGTATTTAAAATCCACATTTCCCAAAAGCACACTTTTTTATTGTGGGCATAATAATTTTAACAAAAAAAGCACGTCGTACGTTTACATCGAATACTCTACTTAAAAGAGAAAAAAAAAATCGATGTATTTAATTATTCTAGTTGTCAATTAATTTAGATATACTGTCAGTGAGTAAATACAATTCCTCATAAATCACCATTAAATACAAACACGTAGCTGTAAGCAATGCAAAATGTAATGTAAAAATGTACAAATATATGCCAATATAAGCGCTGTAACACTATAAATATTTGAGTACATTTAGGGGCATTTTTTGCCCTAATCCCTGGTTATTCAACTTCACGTCAATTTACAATATTATTCACATCTCACATCTTTCAGAAGATGCTAGATATTTAATATGGATGAATTAAGTTTACAAAATCAGCCATAGAGCGTAATTATAAAAAATGGTATTGTATTATAATTTTCAAATGCTGAATATGGTGATTTGTAGCTAATTGTTAAATCGTGCAGCGTGTTTTGTGTGATGCACCTGCCGGCTTTGGTGATGATCATTTCGGTTCCTATCTCGTGGAATCGCTTCCACAAATCTGAGCCTTGCAGGTCCACGCGCATCTCCTCTCCGGAGCTCGTGCCTGATTGCACGAGGACCTGCGAGCTTTGGGATGCAGGTTGTGGGCTATCCAACAACACGTCCTCAGACTCCGCTGAGAAGGACAGAACAAAGCGCTCTTAGTTATTGTATATTTTCACAGCCTGTAGAAGACATTTCATTTTAAAGTTAGAGTTTTGAAGTGGCATGCAAAAGAATTTACGATGGGCTCAGAAGACACTGCATGTATTTATAGACGTTTTATACTTCGTATTATATGCTGTTAAACATTACAATGCCGTTTTTAGCATTTATTTTGTTTGGCGCGTATAGTAATCAGTCATGTAATTATTATTGAGAATTTAAGTAGCCTAATGCATTTATGATGAATTAGAGCTGCATTAGTTTACTTTACAAAAAAAATCAAATAAAATAACAATTATAATAAATCTTAGAAACATCAATAAAGTGAATCGAGTTATATTTTATTCCAGCTACAACTTTTCATTTTTCTTTCTTTCTTAATTTCCTTTTTTTTTTTTGCGAGTAGGCCTATGCTTTTGTGAAGGCAAGTTAATTTGAGTGTTTATGATTGCGGCCAAACTCATAAACACAGAATAGATTAGTCACTCTCTTAGTGCCTATATTTATGGGACTCATAACTGTGTTATTTTGTGTTTATACACTGTATTTCTCGTCTTTTTGTCATCCTGACTTCACTCCATTACATCTCTAAACGACAGAGGCATTTTACCTGAGCATTTGTTCATATTTCACGAAACTGTGTTATCTTTTAATGGTAATTATTGGTTAGTATTTATTTCTAATTATAATTTGCAGAACTGTACTCCATAATATAGAGGAAACGCAGAATTGCATCGGGTATATTTCCTTCGTGCAGTGTTACTTTTCAGCCGGGAGAATTACAAATATAAAAGTGCATTAGGCTATATTTGTGGTTTTGTTTCTTGTAGGTGTCACGCGCAGCCTAGCTGTATTTCTGAACGTCTTGTTTTGAGTCAGAACCGCAGAAGGCTACTTACGGGATTCGTCGCTTGCGCAGTCTGTCTCGCAACTCCTGGTGCTTGGACAAGTTCTCCCAGTCCGGGGTTGCGGGCTTTCTGTCAGGTTCGACACATCGTTTACCTCCTCAAAGCAGTTCTCATTGTCCTCCTCCAGCTTTCTTTTTTTCTCCGTGCCAATAAGCGCTTCTACCGAGAACGCGTGCGCTTTGAGGCTCATGGTACACGGGGACCGTCGTTTCTCAGCCATGGTAACAAACCAAGAAGACAGATTGGTCGAGAAAGAAGTTCACGAGAAGTGCATTTGCGACAGCACTTAATCTAGCATTCCTCGAGTCAAAATAGTCCGCTTCGGTCGCTAATTACCACGGGCGGTGTGACAAAGACGCTGAAAACGAAGCGACAGTCTATTCAAAACAGTCTCATCGGTCTGTCAACGCGCACAGACACCGAGGCAGTGGCCGGGATTCGTTAAAGTGCCAATAACCAGGGCAGAAGATGGGCGGGGCCGCCTCGCGTCAATCACCGATGATCTCCGCCAATAGGCGCGTAGCGTTTAGAACGCCCCGCCCACACGTGGTAAAGCGGCCTGGCTGAATGAATCATCTCTCGCTCGCCGAGCTCCGGTCATGCTCGCGGCATTGCGATCATTTTCACACTGCGGCTGCACATGCTCCACATGCTTCCGCATTACCTCCCCGCTAGCCCTCGTGAGCCAATCGTGTAGAATTATTACCAAAATCTACGCCTGTATCTGCGTGAGGCCCAGTAATAAGACATGTCAAACTAACCTGACACGAGACGTGCAGTCTACAGTTCCTAAATATAAGTCCCCAAGAAGCACTCATTTTTCCTACGAGACACACTTTACTGGTACTATAAATCCCCAAAACAAATGCTGCGATTGTTAATTTTATACAACTCTATATTATTTTGCAATGCTTTTAAAGCGTCTGACTGCAAAGTACGATAGGCTACAAAAGATTTGTTTTTATTTTAAAAAGCAGCGTTTGCATTGATTTCAATAGGCCTACGCTACGTTTAAATATCAATTAGTTAAATTTAGAGGCGATTTTGAATAGCCTTAAGATTTAGAGAAGTTGTTTTCTTTAAACCCAAGGCTGAGCATTACGATTCATGATGTGTTTTCGATCGGCTGTTTGTGTTTCTTGTTTTTACTATTATTGTTATTTCTATAATGAAATCGTGGGGAAATTGTTTGTTTTTTTGTTTTTTTTTTGGTGAAAAAATAATGCACTTATAATAACGCACCGATGTCTTAAACTTTGTAGGTGATATTTTTAGTCCCCCCAAATTTAGGCCAAGTCGCGTAAATTATCTTGATTTTATGATTCGATTTATTTAAACCCAAGTGAGTTTTAGAGCATGTTGTGGGTGTAATGTACAGTGCTCCCGAGCCGTAATCTACCCGCCGTTTGAAACGTGCAAATTATTGCACGGCCATTTGGAGGATTCTTGACCCACGCGCATGTGAGGAGCCTTGGAGCGCGCCTGTGCATTATGCACACACACGGCTTGACGTTATGCGCCTGTCAACCTGTAGAAAAATATGAACAAGAGAAAAAAATGACAGCAAAAGAGACATGCACATGAATAAGGTAAAATATAACACATTTATTTTAAGTTGCATCAATTAATAGTCGTTATAAAATAACAGGCTAGGCTAGTTGTAAAATACCATAAATTCAGATAAAACAACTTCAGTGACAGTCATCACTTCATATAACGCGTAACTAATATTTACACTGTTTTAGATACAAATTTGTAGCCTATGCCAGTTGTCTGTGCTAAAGCAGCAATAGAGCTATATTCAGTAAATAAATATGCATGGATGAAATAAATATACCAGACGTACAGGAACAATTTGAATAAAGGCTACTGTTGATTATTTTCGTGTTGGCATGCTCCAATAAATGGACAACATCATCTTAACTCACTCTTCGTTTAATGCCACATCACTTAGCTCGATGATTTCCAGACTGCTTTAACCACTATTATTATGTTGACCTACAACAGGCTATAGATACGAAAAAAGTTTTGTTTTTTTTTTTTGTTTTTTTTACATGTAGGTTACATAAACATAAAAGTCAGCTTTTATACTTCTGTAATTAGCCTATACTGGAATAAAAAATAACCTATATTTAGAGGTTTTGTATATAACAAATACAATAATATTGTTGTTTATTATTATTAATTATAAAAATATACACATTTAGTTAATAGAGGCTAATTATGTATTCTGAATAAACTGCACAGTATTCAGCCTTATTCCTATATTTCCATCCTTATGTTAGGTCTTGGCTCACCATGTAGCCTAAATGATTTAAACATGAAACCGAGAAGGCATCGCGTAGCTTAATTTTTTTAGTACCATTTTGCGTTATTAATATTACTCAAATATTTTTCTTTATCAATAGGATCGTTGCACCTTTAATTTGGTTAATTTATTTGGTTTAATTTTGATCTAAACGTTGCATGAGGCTGACCAACACATGTTCGATATTTTCAGTATGGAAAACATAACATCAGCATTTTACTTTGAAACAAACTATTTCATGGTGTATTTCTCTTACACCGTGTTATTAAATGCATTAAAAGTCATTTAATTAATGTAGCACAATCCATACATTATTTTAAATTAATACATTATTTTAGTTTTAGATATGAGTTATGGTTGTTTTTCTTTACATTCATGAACGAATTATGAACCAAGTTGGGCTATTCTGTTCTTATGCCGGCTGTAGTTATTATCATCACAGCACTTCATTCTCGTTATTATCGGGCTATTATCATCACGATCAACAATTCAGACGTGATCATCTTAAGGAAATGACTCTTATTCAACCGTTATCCTATTAGTTGTAGTTAATATTTGTATGCTGATTATTAATTAATGTTCAACTACCGCACATTTTGAATTCGTATGCCTTTATGCTGATCTGATACTCATTTTATTGCTACTGCCCAATATGTAGGCTACACACCATCATTTTAAATGCCCTGCACTTTTTTGAAAATAGAAAGTTGATGTATAAAAACGAGTTATTGTTCTCCAATTTGTATAGGCGTGTTTATCACGCAGAACATAATTTCCATTACATTTACAGAATATTTCAGATATACTTTCGTTTTTGATTTAGCTAAAACACCCTTGATGCACGTGTGAAATGAGTTCATAGAATGACACGTGTCTTATCGGCTCCTAACAACCTACCTTCAGATATAAAGCAGAGGAACACTGCGTGCGCTTTTTCTTTACCCGCAGCGCGCAAGTTAACACATTTCTATGCATTGCACAATTAAATTCAGGCTTATTTATAATTGCACTGTACAGATTATTATTATTATTATTTTATCAAATTATCAATATCAAACTGCAG
This sequence comes from Puntigrus tetrazona, assembly GCF_018831695.1. NCBI lineage: Eukaryota > Metazoa > Chordata > Actinopteri > Cypriniformes > Cyprinidae > Puntigrus > Puntigrus tetrazona. The sequence continues at coordinate 10,412,751 of NC_056721.1, read as the reverse complement.
CAAATGAAAGTGTTCCTTTTTGTTTCTCAGGTGTGAGGCGTCCATAAAAACGAAGTGCGCGCTGATTGCGCAGATGAGACTGCACTCAAGTGTAAAATGCGTTTGTTTACTAATCCTCTCTCCGTAACCTCTGGCATCACTGGACTCAAACCATGTCGGCTGGTTAAACTTTAGAGTCGGAATTGCTGTGTCTGGGCACCATATTGTTAACAGTTATTTTGCTAGTGCTAATGGCCGCGTGGCAGCCAGCCAAGGGCTTTATAGCGGAAGTGGCAGCGCGAGGAACGCGGGTATATGGGAGGAAGAAAAAAAACTATTAAGAAAAAAATCCCTTTGAAAGAAAGGCGAGAGAGACCCCGTTGCGGCGGGCGCGACCCGCTGCTGCCAAACGCAGAGGTGAGCCGTTATGAAGAAAAAGAACCGGTAACCGGCGGTTAAACGTCTGAGGGTACTGAAGCATCCTCAATACGCCTCAAATGAAACGACACGCCAAACCATTCGTGACCCACAAACCCATTCATAAAGTTAATCTCCCCGTGAAAATGCGGTATTTCTTAACGTGCACCATATACACTGATGTATTTACCGTATTTATGACGGTCTTTATGGGCCGGCGCGGACAGGGACCTCCAGCGACTCTATCGCTATTGACGTTGGATTTCCTCGCCGCGCGTTACGACCTGTCACTCGGGAGCGTAGCGAAACACACGTGGACAGAGGTCAGCTTTGTTTGTGTGAGAAAATTATTAAAGGGAAGGAAGCTGAGCTGGCATGAAATACGGCCTATCGTTGGCCTGCCTTGACGCTCAGAAAAGAGAAATCACGGCGAACAGTTTAGTCACGTGTAAGGCGCAAAGGGGCAAGATTAATATTAAGTTATTTGAACAAACAAAACCTCAAACTTCTGGTTAAGTTTATTTATATAGCACATTTTTCATACACAGTTCAAAGTGCTTTAAATAAAAGGAAATAAAATAATGAACTAAAGCGAATCACATCGATAAAATAAAGACTTGTAACTTTTACAATGATTTAAAAATTGATTTCAAGTGAAGATGAAACAGTTAAAAATAAAAGAAAAAACATAAATACCGTGCAATCGGTTTTGAGCAGAAACCCCTCTAAAATGAATTAGCAGATCAGTCTAAAACTTACAAAACAACTGAATAATACTGTATAGTAAAGCTACTCTTGTTCTAAATGTTTTTGGATTGGTGAGCTGTTCATTGTCATTCGAAAAATATTTTAGGAGGAAGACAATTGCAACGGATGGAAGTAACCAACACTGTGAAGATGTCTCATTGCATGTATGTTCTGTGTAAACATGAAGAATGTTTTAATGTTTGTTCGTGTGGTTTGATTAAAAAAGCCAAACATTCTTTAAGGAATATTAGAGGCTGATGTGTAACTTCTGTTGTAAAATCAGGCTCTAGTTTGAGTTTTGAAGGTGGTTGCTTCTATATTGGCTTCTGTTATTTTGAGATGGATTGATAAATGATGGTTTGGAGAAAATCATGGTAGTTTCTCTTTTTAGCCTCTAGAGGGTGCTGTGACGGTTTCTCACACCGTAGACCCGCAGCAGGGAGCCCGAGAGTCACTCAGAGGGTCTCCAAGACTCTTGGGACAACATTAGCACTGGACGGATGAAGTACCAGAGAACTACTCCCTCTCGTAGAACACAAGGAAAAAAGGAAGTGAGAAAGAGGAAGTGTTGAATAGAGAATGGGAAAGGGATCGTAGGTCATATTGGAGAGGGGGAAGGAGAATAAGATGAAAAGTTCGAGAAAAAACAGTAGAGCACAAGCAGGTGTTATTTTTTTTACTTTTTTTTTAATGAACTCTACTCTCCTGAGAAAAGATAGCGAGAACGATTTAAATCCAAAAGCAATAAAATCATGAATGAGTGAACCGCTCAGAGGAAATGACTGGGGAAAGAAAAGAGAGAGAGAGAGAAATGAGTAAGGAGCAAAAGACAAAAGATACTCTTTCTTAGAACATGCTGAATGGGCTTAACTGGACTTTTTTAAAATCTACTTTTTTAAAATCTTATTTTAAGAAGTTTTAAATTGTCATTGAGTTTTTTTGCCGTTAAAAAAATATTTGAGGCTATCGTATTTTAATTGTCTGTTTTTTCTGCAATACAGGCAGACCTGAAAAAATACAAAGCAGTGCTCCTTTGGTAATGTAGTAATTAAACTAAAGGGAGAGGCCGTTCCCCTAGTATTTTAGAAGCTTATGCATACTATGTTAAAGATTAAGTGTTTTATGTGCCTCATGCACACACAGTCCTATTTTAGACATTTTAGAGCATGTAATTGAATGTAATGGTATAGTGCTTGCATTTAGATAGAAGAACAAGTTAAGACCAAAGTGTTCTGAATTACTGGTACGCGCATTCCTCCCTTCAGCTGATGGATAGCTGTCTGTTTGGTCTGTCTGTCTTTCCTTAACAGTTCATTAACACATAGACACTCTCACACACTCTCATTTAATATTCAAGGATGGGCTCCTAAGCGCTGCGGCATCACTTGGCTGGGTATGGTTTTAATATACATATCTGTGTATAGGACTAATAGAATTATACAGCGTCTGATGTGCTCTCTGAATTCACACGGGCATCCTGCCTGGACACCTGCAATAACACCACAAGGACCTACTGAAAATATCCGCACTGTCAGGCAGCCGCAGGGCAGCCCTATTCCGGGACATGGACTGTTTGATATTTTATGAATGGAAGAGAGGATGAGAGGGAAATGGGGAGTAAGGAAAGAAAGAGGGAGATCACACGTGTGCTCATGTATACACAAAAACTTGTTTTCTCTTCCTTCGGGTTGTCATCAGAAGGGTTCTCACACACAGCACACATATGAAACACTTTGAGGAATCTGTGAGTGAGTGTGCGATCAGGTCTCTATTCCAAAGACTGACATACGGTGAGGTTTGAAATCTGGGATTTAAAATCTAATTCTAAAAAAGTTTGAGAAAATAATACTGCATAGATGTATTTATAACAATACCAAAATGTAAAATGAACATTAAAAGTCTAAAAATGCTAAAGAAATACAGCAAATGCAATTAATTTTTACAATTTAATATTTCACTTTGTATTATGAAAAATAATCAAATTAGAAAATATTTGGAAAGTGAGTGTTAAAGTGAATAAGTTCATCAATATGTCTGTGTGGGGTAAGAGTTTGGAGAATGGATGAATATCCTTGCGCTACTTGTTTCATTTCTGAATTTACTAGTATTTCTTCTGAGTACATAATTCAGTTATTTATTACTTGTTTCTTTCCTGAATGAATATGAAACAAAATTGGTTAATGATACAATAACTTAGAAATACTGAATTATGAGACTTATTATTTGTTTCTATTTACATTTAGCTGGTCATTTTTAATTCTGAGTGATTTCTGAATAATAAAAGAGAAAAAGCAAACTAAAAATAATTCCAGTAGTTGTCTGAGACATTTAAACTCTTTTATGATTTTCTTTGGAGACTGAGTGAGTATTGAAGTGATTAAGTGGCTGAGTGTGAGATGCACTGTATTGTGAGTCATTAAATCTCTCTCTGTGTGTGTGTGTGTGTGTGTGTGTGTGTGTGTGTGTGTGTGTGTGTGCGTGCCAAAGAAAGAGAGAAACACATGACAAGTGAGTAACCTAAGATTAACATGATAAGAGAAATAAAACATCTCTCCTCTCTCTATATTCCACCCCATGTATAAAACAACAGTAGGATCGCCCAATATCTCTCTACACACGTTAAAGAGAAACTCCACAGAGAAGTTTTAAGTAATAAAGTGTGAGGATAGGGAAAGGAGCATGGTTTATATTTCTTTCACATTTTCATTCTTCTTTTCCTGTTCGGGTGTGCAGAGTGAAAATACATGGGTGGATAAAACTACGCTAGGGGTTTCTCTCTTTTACTCTGCGTGTTTGTGTGCTAAATGTGACATACATACACACACACACACACACATATGCTCTCACATATGGACTTTTAAGTAGAAAAGGAAAAGACTCTATAATAGGAAAAATGAACAAAAAACAGACAAAGTTGTTTACCTCTGCCCTGTTTCCCTCTCTTTTTCTCTCTCTCTCTCTCTCTCTCTCTCTCTCTCTCTCTCTTCCTGTTTTATAAGCCCCTTTATTCCCTTTCCTGCTGCTCAGAGCCAACCACCATGAAACCACTGCCACATTAGAGCCTTTAACTGGCTATGGCTGGCCCTACACTGGCATTACACTGGCACAGCCCCCCGATGCTGTTTCCAGTTGTGTGCCACTCCACTCCTTATCAGTGTCAGTCATGATTCATCATCCTTCGGCCAATCAGCTGTCATCACTGACAACCTTTAAGAGAGCCTGTAAACCTAAATCTCAGTTCTTGTTTTATGCTAGTCCAACACCCGTTTTATTTTTAAACAGGCACATTTTTAGAGTTGTTCTTTATTGGGCTGTGCACAGAATGTTTGGAACATTCGAGGATGGAATGGCGTCGTAAAGACCAGCTGGACTGGCATGACTCGGACGTTCTGTTAGAATGAAGTCATCAGCATGAGACGACACATTTCTGCAGGGTCATTTTAAAAAAAAAAACAAGGTCCAGTTGTGCCGTTTGTCTTTCTTTCTTGTCACATGTGGCCACAAAACACCCCCACCCCCACAAAACACATGCATACACACATACACACACATTACTCCATATGGTCACTGCTATAAACCTTCATCTCTCAATGATGCCATCACTTAATCAGCCAGAACTCACCAGTTCAAAAGCGTTTGTCTCATGTGGCCAAAGATGATGGATTCTTGTCAGCCAAAGCAATGCATTAAGATTCTTTTTCTTTATTAGAGAGGCTCTAGAACTAAAAAGCAAACATCCAGCACTATTAGTGTTGCTTTCCGTGAGTGTGGAAGTGGACAAAAGTTGAAACAGGTGTATGTCATTATTCTTCGTCACTGCAGTCATTCGAAAGGTGCGGTTGGGTTTAATCTAAAGAGCGAGAGGAAGAGATGAGGTATGTGTGATGTTAGGGTGCACGAGAGTCTGTGAAAGATAAAGCCAGACAATTTGAGGAGATCATTCTTTACGGGCTAGCGCTGCAGTGTTTATCAAAAACACAGCTGGACACAAGACAAAACAAGACCTGATGCGTGTTTGGGTTTTTATGATGTACTATATTACCTGACTGTATGTTAGCATGTGGCGAAAGCGATGAAACGGATGAGAGTGTATTGTGTTTGTCAGGGCTTGTGTTTGTGTACGCGTCCGTCTTCAGATTGTTATTCACCTCTAATTGCCTGTGGTGAGCATACACTAATTAACTTTAAACGTTGCTCTTGAAGTTTTGACAAACAACCAAATAACTATTTGCACATCTGCGCTTGTCCGACACATTTCACTCTTGGATGTAATCACAAGGCGATCGCGTATAATAGCGTAATTGCACTCAATTCGTAAACAGCCATTTAGCTCACCATTTACACCGAGAACTTGTGCAGCATTTGAAACTTTTCAGAAATCATCCGGCCATGCTGAACCCCCCACAAAATGTCTGTTTGTAATAAAAAAAAAAAAAAAAAAACTGGCCATCTAAATACATATTTATGTCAACAAATTGATGACAGAGTTTTGACCAAATAAAATCCCTGTCATTACACTAAGAGCTATTGGCATGCTGCTTGTCTAAACCAATTTAATCTTCAGCGTTAAAAAACACAAAGCAGGCTTTTTCCAGCTCTCATTTCCTGCCAAATCTATATACGCCTCAGCAAAATCTCTTACAAGGGGAAAATATCCGTCAAAACTGAGACAAACTTGGAGTAATAAACTATTTAGTTTAGACATCGTAACAGGAACACTCATGTAAACAACATGAAATATTTTGTGACAATGTGGATATATAGATAAGCAAAAGCATTAAGCAAAAAAAAAAATAATTTAAGCATGGATGAATAATAAGAAATGTAAAAAATATCACATTATTATTACATAACAAATACATACATTACATAACAAATGTACAACAAATACATTTTTCAACAAATATATTAAAACACAACATTTTTAATTTCAAAATATTACTTTGTTATACTGTATTTTTGATAAAAAAAAATTTTTTTTGCCTTGGTAAGTGTTTCAAAATTTCACTTACCTCAAACCATTAACTAGCGCATATAGTAGTGTTTATATAACTGAGTCTGACACGGCCAAATAAATCATTTAAACATATGCTTATTTAAATGTACATATAAACACGGCGGCAGCAAGTATTTTTAAATCAGCAAAAAACGTTAGTCGTGTGTTAAAATGACCCATTTGGAAGTGTCAGGGTCAATCTACATTTTGTTTTGGTCCTTGCTTGGATTTAAGCCTCTGCTGCCAATATCCAGGCATTTCGCAGACTACCATATTTAGATGTCTGGCACTGTCTGGCAGTGATTTCAGACTCGCGCAAGCACAGTAGCTGGACTGAACGGGTTCAGAATGAGACAGAGTAATTATAGTCTTACGAGTGTTTAATGTTTCTCACGTTTAATTCTTATTTGCTTGTAAGGCACTGTGCTTTATGCTGAAGCATATTATTTCATGTGGTGGATTCTCTGATAATAACTGTCTCATAGTTGTGCTTTATCACACTGTTGTGCTGCTGTGGTCTGGGCATAATTCATTTCGTACTCAACCTGTGGACAGACTCTCAGTGGGGAGGGGGATCATTTTATTCCCTCCTGATCATTTCATAAATCAAATCAGTGGAAGAAGGAAGCCGCATTGTAAAAACAAGGCAACCCTCGCCGTCACATGGCCCTGTGGTGAGGACTCGGGATCTGTGCTGAAATATGATAGAAAAGCTGCGGTTCTGTCCTCTCTTTCTATTCATGTCACACTCAACGGGCTACAGGAAGTCTACGGTGGCCCTGCGGGGACAAAATTGATTTGCATTGAAAGATAATGTTGTGCGGATAACCAACAAGTGAGGAGGCGGCGGTGTGGTGGCTTTTATTTGATGGATGAATGGAAATAAGTTGCCAGACTGCTTGGGTTCGGTTTGTACCTTGGCGTTCCGAAGTGCCCATGATTCATTTGTTACTCATAACATCCAAACTGTTGTTGTTTACCTTCGCATGTTTTTGGTTCTTGTCTTCACATCTGATGGCTGTTAGGCGGATGCTAGTGCGGCGATATTTGTTTGTGTCTGGACTGAGCCAGCAAAAAGGAAAACTCCTGACAGCAAAAAGAAGACTCTTGCAGTCACTCCTGACCTTGCTGAGAGAGTAAGAGCGAGAGAACATTAATGACATGTTTGAAGACAGAGAATGGCCGCCTTCCCAGATCACCTCATGCTGGCTACATGGCGCCATCATCAGACATTAAGTGGAATGTCAGCACACAGTCAAAACAGCCCGTTTTCAAAAATACATCATGTTCCATTTTTTTTATTCTTAAAATAATTGTTATATACAGTGAGCTCCAAAACCACTAGTGAAAATGCTTCTGCTTTTAAACACAGTTTGTAATGAGAAATTGTATAATCGGCATAATTCAGTGAAGCATTTAATTTGTCTTTACTTCAATCATACAATATAATAAATGTCTTTATTTTTTGTTGCTTTATTAAAACAAACATTTATTTTAATTTGTTCATTCGTCTTTTAGAATTTAAAATTTAACTCTAAAACCCTTTTTTCATACTGAAATAGGACAAAAAGATTTTCAGTGCGGGCTTACATTTTTTAAACAATAATAATCATTATAAATCCATTTAATTGTATAATTAATTAGAATAGTAATAATTTTTAATTGTAATTATTAATAAAAAATAAACTTATTTTTGATTCATTAAATTATAGATTTATTATTGCTGTTGTTGCTGTTGTTAAATGTATTTTTACAATACCTAGTATTTACAAAAGAAACATTGTTGTGAAACCTTTAAAAAAAGGTAAAAATGAAATACTGTGATCCAGAATGATCCAAAGCCCTAGTTTTTAACAATGCCATGAAATCATGTTAGATTCTTCTGGGTGTCCAGCAGTCATAAATCATGTCAGACACTTTGTCTCTGGTCTCTAGTAAGCAGGCTTCAGCTGATCCTGACTGTCCTTTATGACCCGCTTACACCCCGGACTGTTTCTTCGTTCAGGGCCTCTCTAGTTCATGTAGCAGATGACGCTCTGGCCGCTCTCAAGCGCTCAGTCTTCAACAGAAAAGAAGCTGCTGAGTGGCAAAGTTGAGCACTTAATGAAAATGAAATTAATATATTAAAGGGAAGGTGAGAGAAAAGTGTATTTTTAATAATGCTTCACAGACTGATCAGTGCTCTCAATTTCTGTCTCTCTCTCTCTCTCTCTCTCTCTCTCTCTCTCTCTCTCTCTCTCTCTCTCTCTCTCTTTCTTTCTCACACACACACACACTTTTTCTCTCTCATATAATATGGGATTTTTCTTTCTGGAGTGAATGAGCGTTGAAATTACATTTCGCTGAAGTTTCCATCGTAAAACGTCTATACGGAATTACTTCTGGCTTTCGACATCGCACTTCTCCCTGCTTTCTTCTCTTTTTTGTCAACAGCTCTGTGAGAGAAAGGAGTAATAAAACATAAGAATTTTAACCAGTTCTCGAAGCAGTCGTTTTTAATTTGCTCTCCAGTGGGATTTCAAGGGCCTTGGGCCCTGTTGATCCCCCTCGACTCGACCCGAACTTGTTCTGAGCACTCAAGCATGATGGTCTGAACTTCACAGAGAGATGCTGTTCTGAGTGTGTGTGTGTGTGCATAGAAGCTTGTGCCTAAGCTAGAAAATAAGTGATCTCATTGTCATAATGATCTGTCTCTTTTTCATTTTTTGCTGATGGACTGCTTAAACTGTAGAGAAGGAACTTTTGTGTTAATGAAGAAAGTATGCGTGATCATCATATGTTTTTCTGTGTGTGTGTGGTCTGTGATCCCTAGCCTTCCACCTGCAGTGCTGTCGGCTCTTCACCCTGGGGTTTATTTAGATGAGAACTTACACAGACACATAGACACACTCACGCTTCAAGAGCAGCAGTCCTCCTATCATGTGTCTCCCAAAGGAGGAAGTTCAAAATTAAAATCAGCCCTATAGAATTGAAAGAAGAATTTACAAAAAAGAAATGGGCGCTTTAAACTAAGGAATGACTGTTTGACATCAGAGGGGCTGGCTGCTAAAATGGTTTAATGTGGTTTTGGATGTCTTGTAAAGAACAGTTTACGCTATTTGCTTTCTAGTATAGAGGTAGCCATTTGAGTGTTTGACTTTTGGTGTGTGTGTGTGTGTGTGTGTATATTTTGGGGATCAGTAGGGTTTTTACATAAAAAAGGAAGTGTCTAATTTGCACAGAGGCTACATTTATAAAATACAATACAAACAGTAATATTGTGAAGTTTTATTACACTTGTTTTGCAGTCATTCAAATTTTGAATCAAAATTTTGAAACCCACTAATACTCAAATAGAAATACAATACTGTGAAATCTTATTAAAATAATTTTTAAACAACGATTTAAAAATCTGTGTTTAAAATCTGTGTTTTTTATTTTATGATCTAGAATGCATTCCTTATTTTCCTGAAAGAAATAAATGAAAAAAAATTGGGGAGTACTTTATTTTTTTTCACTTAATTAAATGTATATTTTAGATAATTTAATGAATAATTAAAACTGTTGTTTTATTCAATTCATTTTTAATTAATTACAATTCTGTTACTATAATTGCAATCCACATTAATTAAACGCTAATTGTATATTCCTTATACTGTATGCATGTATACCATGTTAAATTATCTTTAAAGTGCATTCATTTTTTTAAAGTCTTCCATCAGTCAGTTTGCCACTGAAGCAACAAACAACAGCACATTAACACCAGTACAAAATGAATCTGTAGCCTCGTTACCCTTCTTCTCCATTTTCTCCTCAGCTCCCTGCAGCCCAGATCACTGTCCAGCTATTCAAGACAGCTTGGTATACTCGCCTGTGTTTTCACTCTGGGATTTGCAAAGGAAGGAAAAGTGTGAGAAGCAACAAAAAACAGCCAGGTGAGGCCGGTGCGGAGAGTGTGTGTGTGTGTGTCTGGCATCCATAAGCCTGGTGTGTGCGCGCACTTGGCACTCATTTAGCCAATGTGTCTGTGCATGTGTGTGTAGCGAGTTATGACCTGCTAAAACAGCCACATCTTAGTCTGCACACTGTAAATCAGCAGGAAGCACCAAACACAGCAGGGTGATTGGTGATGTGAAGCCACACCCCCTAATTACTGGAGTCCGTCATGCCAACGTGCTAACGATGTTCCTCGCAGCCAGTCTTACTCCATTTAACCTCACTGTATTTAATCAGTGACCTGATTCCTATAACAGATTTTACCTTCCTTCCTATTAAATAGAACTTGAAAATAGAACAGATATAGTTAACAGTTAACTGTTTTTAAATCAGTGTTATATACATTAATAATAATGAGTTTTACCCAATTTACTACTTTGCTAATTTTTTCACATATTTTGCAATTTTTTTATATTTATGCAGCAGGTAATTATATTCTTTTAGTACCTTCAGCTGTGTATTTAATAGTCAGGTTTATTTGTACTCTATAGTGCTTTTTTACAGTGCTGATCATCATTTACAATCCTTGAAAACAATCATGATGTTGATGTTTATAATATCTTATCACCTTGCCTTACAGTCACATTTAGTAGATTATAGCTTGCTGATAATATAATTTACTTTTTGCCTCCATGCAAGCATTCAAAAAATTGTGAAATGCTTATAGTATATATACCATATGTAAATATACTGTATGTATGTAAAAAAAAAAAGAAAAAAAAAAAGGTAAACGTGCTTACATATTGAGATTTAGGAATGTGGTTCATAAATTCAAGCTTTTATGAAAATTTCGGAATAAACTGACATACGGAAATTATTTGAATGCATTTCTGAATGTGTCAAGAAAAGCCTAAAAAGTGGGGATGAGTGTATCAGACTATATCAAAGAAGATGACATGTTTAGCAAAAAAAAATTAGATGTATTAGATTTATTAGATTAGATTAATTCGATTTATGTTATCCCATTGTGCATCAGTTTCAATACTCGTGATACATAAATCACACAAGAAGCTGTTAATCTCAAAATATATTTTTAGTTATAAAACTCAAAACAGTAGAAAAAATGGCTAAAATGATCTATAATAATGGATAGCGGTTGATTTACTGCTCATATTTATTATAATTCAGAGTATACATTCTGTTCACTAGCCGTGGCACTGAAGGTGTTAACCTGTTGCATGTGAAGCTGAAAACAGCTACGAGTATTAAACTCACACATCATTAGTGAGGTGTAAATCCCCGTCCCACACAGACACACACTCACACATTGAAGATTGATTTTGTGGGTCCTGGAGGCATACCACTGAAAATGGACCCAGTTTAACACAAGTTGCTTTTAATTGGCTGTTTCTGCCTGGCAAACAAGGTGTGCCATTAACAACATAACACACAGAAATATCAGACAGTGAAAACTCACTCTCTCTCACAAACACACACACACACACACACGCACATTAACTTTAAAGCAGAGCTAAAAACATCTATCATGATTGTTCGATCTAAATGAAGCATTTCCCATCCTGAATTGCTGGCAGGGGTTGGTGGTGCAGTGTCATGGTACTTCTCTTATAGATGTGTTTACAGCAGCAGCAGCACAGCGCTCACCGAGTGAGAGAAAAGTGAATGCGGATACGTGGGGTGGCATTCGTCGATTTCTCATGCTTCGAGTTGAGCTGCGGTTTCTTTCCCATCTTAGACCCGATGACTTTATTAAATACTGGTTCCTTGGCAACCATCACCCTTCAACACACATGCTCTTTAATCACACGGCCAGCTGCTAAGTTAAGGTTTGATGTGGCATGGCCGACAGTATCTTGAAACCATGTGCCGAAAAAAGAGGAAAGAGTGGGAACAGAGGAGTTTATAAGGCACTGGCACTGCATTTAAATATACTCACAAAACACATGTTTAAGGGCAATTTAAAAAATATACACAAAACATTTTGCAGAAAGTTTAATTTGATATGAAAATATAATAATAGCCGAAAATACATTGTATGGGTAAAAATGATTGTTTTTTTAAAAGATAATTTTCCATAAAGATATTTTGTAAATATATTGTACCATAAATATATTAAAACCTAATTTTGATTAGTACTATGCATTGCTAAGAGCTTCATTTGGACAATTTTAAATATGATTTTCTCAGCATTTAGAATTTATTGCACCCTCAGATTCCAGATCTATTTTCTATCTGGCAAATATTGTCCCATCCTAACACTGATGGATAAATTTAAAAAAAGTCTAAATCTCAATTTCAAAAAAATTGACACAGATGAACGTTTTTTTTTATGGTCCAGGGTCACATATGGATATGCATAAAAATATTTTAATGTATTTGTATTATATTACAAAATATCAAACCTGGTGGCATTTATCTTAGGAGGAGGCAGCATAAGCAGAATTTCAGAAAATAAAAAGATGGTTAGGGTTTAAATTAAAATGTTAACAAAATAATTTATAATAACATATGCATATTCTAATGCTATACCAGTCATTGGACCCTTTCTTGCTGAATAAAAACACAATATTTCTTTTCTTTGCATTTATATGCTTACATATGGAATCTACACACATCTTTATAGACATCTTCTGTGCCTGCAGTAAAAGCATTCTCACAAAAGTTCATACACTCATTTACAGTTAATGACAGATTAGCAGGAATCTTTTGTTGAGTGGAGCAGACGGCTGTTTGCATGACTGCTGTTAAGTTTGGCAACACATTTAATATGTACATTAAAACGGCACAAATCTTGCCAAATTAAGACCAGATTTTTGTTAACACCACAATGCATTAATGATTTCAGCAACCCACAACTGCACGTGCATGCATGCATGCTCATTAACAGTGCATTTCAAGCCATCTCTCTTGCTCTAGTGCTCTCTCTCAGTAGGTATGAGTCTGCAGTGAGGACTCATCATTACACAGGTTGTAATTCATAAGTAAGAATTTGGCCTGAGGAGCAGAGGAGTCTTTACAGGCCTGAGAAAACACACGTGTTGTTCCAGTCTGTTTCCTTTCAATAAAACCCGACACTTAGCACTTCATTTCAGGCCACTTCTGATAAAATGATGCAGGTTAGTTAAAGTAAGAAAACAAAGGGAGCCAGGCAAAGAGACAGAGAAATGAGCCGATGAAGATAGATAGGAGAGTCAATCGTTCAGAAGAGCATTTACATTTTTTTCTTAAAATAAGCAAGTCTTTCTAAATGGAGGGCGGGATGGAGGTTGATAGAGCTGTTGCTCTGCACAGCGCAGGGGAATATTTTATTGCTTTGCCTTCATGTGCCTTTAAAACTGCCTCTAAATTAAGAGTGGGCTACAATATATTACAGGCCATTATCGACCCTTCACACATACAAACCCCAAAGCACAAATCGCGTAAACATCAGATCACAGGTTACAAGATGGATAAACGCTCAGATTTCTAAACTATAGCCAAACATTTAGAAAGGTGAGAGGTGATATATGTTTATGTGTGTGTATATATATGCATACATAAATATACACACACATATATATATATATATATAAAAACACAAATACACACATCTATATGCTTTAGCTATTATCCGCTCTAAGTACTTATAAATGGTAAATAGTACAAATGGAACATCCAAAATGGTCTTTTTCCCTTCATTCATTCCATTCAGTTTTCATGTTTCACACACACTTTTGCAGTCTGTCTGCATATTCTATATCTAGAACTGTCCATATACATGTCTCTCTCACTCGGACACACATATACGGAGGAATCCCTCCAAACCCACCCTCAGTTCTATTTTCAGGAGGAAAGCCAAAGGCAGCCATTAGCCCACCGCACGCTGCTATTAAACTTAATATAACACCCTTTCCATAAAACACATCCATTATGCTGTATGGTCTCTCTGCTGTTGACTTTGGGTGCACGGATGACCATATGAGCAGGAAATCGCTGGTATTGTGGTAAAAAAATAAAATCTGCGTGTTCAAAATGAGGCAGAGAGAGTCAAATAATTGAGAATTTACAGTCAGGGACATTTATGGAGAGATGGATGTCATGGAAGTCATTTTTTGGGAAGGTTTTTTTGCATAAAGAATGCTTTTGTCGCAGCTTGCTGCTAATCAGTGACAGAATGGCCATGAAACAAGGCATGAGGGGTATAAACACTGTTTTGTGCGAGTTCAATTAATGAAAAGCGCCGAACAAAACCGCCTTTTTGTTCTAAGTTTGCCCTTTTAGAATAGTTTCCTAGAGAAACTTAAAAGCTGCATTTTATGTGTTGTTCAGAGTGTGAATCATTAAAGAAAGAGCTAATTCAGCAATGGCTTGTTTTAGCGTGAGTTTTACAGTCACCACAAAATGAATTGTGTCAAATGATTTATGTTACAGGACTACGATGCAGTTCCAGTCCAAACAACAATGAATTTGTACGTTTTTTTGTGCTCTTTATGAACTCTTTTGTGCTGTTTGATTCATTTTTGACCTGTTTACATGAAATACTAATCCTAGTTTTTAGAATAGGCCCAGTGATGCCCAGAAAAGGAATAAAAACATATGCAATTAAAGTATAAAGATAAATGAACTAAAATATAAAAATAAAACACAGTATTTATTGAAGCAATGGTTTAAAAAAAAACTGTTTACTTAAAGGTTCGCTAGTATGCAAGTGCTCATGTTTATACAAAAAAAGAAAAAAAAAAGCTATGCTCTATATCTATATATAATTTTCTCCCAAACAAAGTGTTTAAGGAAATAAAAGAAGATGAGTTTCTCTCTAGTGCCCCCTTTTGGAAACTACAGAGCAACATTCTGATGGCTCAAAACATGGATGACTCTGAAACATCTGGGGTTTATGCAAGTTTTCCCATATGCAATAGAATAGTCCCTATTTTTTACATCCACATGCATTCTTAGATGATTAATGATGCATTTTTCTAAGTTTAACATTTTCACATCTGGTACAGCCCATCCACGTTAGCACATCATTCGCTCTAACAATTCCAAATAACATCCACTATACACCAGCTAATCTCTAAGGAGATTTTTACTGCAGTTTCACTGTTGATTTGGGCCCTAAAATCTGTGCTTTTGGCTTTTATACACACACACACACACACACACACACACACAAGCAACAGCCCACATCCTTTAGAAGGTGTGCAATTTACGAGCTGTGAGCGCAGCGTGGCAGTTCCACCATCTGAGTTGCTCACAAACTCACACACAGCTTTTCATTAGCACACAGTAATTAAGCCACTCACTGCATCACATGCAAACACACACGCACCACTCAGAACACTCACTAAAACTTCATTCTGTGTTATTTTATCCAACTCTGTCCACAAATAGTGCGGTTCGCCCTTTAGCGGGACGTCGTAATGAAGTTTTGCCGAGCAGCTGTGTCTGAGTGACCCTTGTATTGGTATTAATGAGAACTAAATGTCTGACTTATTACACATCAGTGTGTGTGTGTGTGTGAAAGAGAGGGCTTTCTGAGACCTAGTGTGTGAGACATCTGGTCATGGTGCTCAGGAAATGACTGCTTCACTTCACTGCTGTCATCACCCTGCCCCATGTTACGCTTTGTGTGTGTGTGTGTGNTATGGTTTAAAGTTAATCCCATCTACAAGCTTAAAGACAGGCAAATCTCTGTCTCTGTTCCTCAGCTTTATTTGCTTTCCGTGTCTTTCTTGCAGAGTGTTCTGTTGACAGCACTAGGCCTCTAAACAAGCTGTGATGCTGGCAGTCAATGAAGGTGTTGCTTTTTTAAATTAAGTCTTCATCAGGTTGTTATATGATTAGGACTTTGTGTTTGAGTCAGGCATGAAATTTAACTATTAAACAAAGTTGCTGATGTTATCTATTTAACATACACGATTCATAGAAACACACACAATTATATAGAATTAGCCCCAGTTTTTTCTATGACTTGTAGGGATTTAGCATAATTGTAACATATATGGACTCTGTGTTGTTGTTTTCATGTGCCATGTGTTCAGTGTGACCTACTTTCTGTTAATTGTCTTATTGTTTTCAGGTGTGTCTCATTAATTTAGTCATTTACTTTGTGTATTTATTCCCTGTGTGTTTTTCAGTTCAGTTGGTCCGATCGTCGTCTTTAGTATGTGTGGTTGTGTTTCCTGCCTGCTTGCAACTATATTATTTATTTTGTGTGTAGAGGATTAAAAGACTATTTATGTTAAAAAGAAAAAAAAAAGGAATGCACGCCGCTTGTTCAGGGAAGGAGCACTCGACGAGCATATAACACTTTAAGAGTTTTAATAATTCACAAACAAGAAAATATCACTGCTGCAGGCAGGCAGATAATAACCACACAATAAAATGAAGACTATCAGACAAACTGAACTGAAACACACAGAGAATAAATACACAAAGTAAATTACTAAATTAATGAGACTCCATGGAATAAATAAATTGTTTATTATTTACTTTATATATTTCATAATATATAATGTATAATTCAGTGCTTCTTCTGCCACAAGAGGGCAGTCTTTACAACTTTTAGTACTTGCTCATTCTGATCAAGGCTGACATGTTGTTGAGAGAACATGCTGTATGCTTAATGCAAGCTTAAAAGAATTAAAATTGAGATTCTTTCATTGTCTTGTTTTCTTTGGGAGGTGTTTTAAGAAATGTGTCTGTATTTTTAGGTCTAATGCACAAATTAATATTCTGTCTGATACAGATAAGCTGATAATTGTCTTCTAATAATAATACATAAAATACGAATGATTGATTGATCATTATTTATCATTTAAGTTATAATTATTCTAAGGGTATATATTAGTAAATATTTTATACTAAATAAATATTTATAATATACGAAAAATAATATATTATTTAACAAACATGTTATGTATCATAAAAAGTCAGCAAAAAAATAAAATAAATTTACAACCCAAATCAACAATTTTAAATATACCACATGAATCATTTACTTACCATCCTCGTGCCCCCCCACTTTTTTATCTCATGTTCAAAACCGATTTATTATTTTTCTGTGAAACATAAAAGTCTCCTTTTAATAACAGAGAACAGACTGCACATGACTTTTTTTTAACCGCCAGCTATGCTTTTCTGTACTTTTCTGTTTACTTCATGTTTTTCAATGATAGCACATTTTGCACAGCATTGTTTCTGCTGACATGCTGCTATGAAACCTCCTCATAAAGATTAGCATGTTAGCACATGGATGCTCCAGCAGGGTTTTAAAAGGTTATTTAGTGTTAAGATATGCTTTAATGGATTGCTGGGGATTGGTTTCTTACAGAGCAGGAAATGGACGGAGGTTTTCAGCACTATTAATTTGACCGCGCAGTGTTTTGCCAAAGCCTCGAGGCTGGAACACATTTTTTGGGGGTGAACGCAAGGCGTTCTGTTCTGAGCGTCTGTGTCTTTGCACTTTCTGGCTCTTGTTGTCATGGCCTGCTTTGAACCGTGGATATAAAACGTTTGAGGCATATGCACACGCAGCTTTAGGGTCTCTCTTTGTTTTATCAGAGAGAATAGAGTAGATATGAATGAGAGATTTTTACTGTGCTGCAATGTATATATTACAGTGTGTGTGTGTAGTATGGTGGTCTCAAATTGCAGCCCCTTGCTGCTCAGTTCATCTTCCTCTCCAGTGGATGAATGGAGTGAGCGAATAAGAAATAAAGAAACCTGACCCCTACCACACACTTATCCAACAATAGCCTCTCATTCAAGCACACAGACCCTTACTAACACACTCTGGTCCAAGGCCAAAGTCAATCACATAGATGTGCTTTGACACAATATGTATTGTTAAAAGCACATTGTAAATTAAGGTGATTGATTGATTGATTGAGATGTGTACTTCCCTTTTGAAAGCCGTTTATGATATTGACATCAATGTGGCTGTTTCTTCCTCATTGTAATAACTGGATTTCAAGCGATGGTCGCATTACAGCATGCCATTATTAACCAATGAAATCTGACCACCTTATTCAAGAGGTTTTAGTAGCTGGTTTATTGGATGGTGTTGCTTTTTGAGTTATTGTAACATCCCAAGATTATTATTGGGCAATATAAGAATGTGTGATTAATGGGGTGTTTATTTCCTTCATGATTTAATTACTAGTGTGGTAGAGGATATTAGTCTTTGTTGATGATATCCAAGAAATACATTATTGGACCTTTGAGAGACAATCTACTACGAAAAGAATGTTATTGTAACAATATAAAAAGATAATATCTATATCTAACAAATATCTATCTATCTATCTATCTATCTATCTATCTATCTATCTATCTATCTATCTATCTTATCTATCTATTTTTTTTCGGAAAGGTATCTAAAAATGTGCTTCATGTGCCATACTCTATATTTATTTCCTTAGGGTTTAACCATAAAATCAGTGTAACAACCTTGTCAGCCATATTTACAACAAAAATCAATTTATGACACATCAAAAGATGAGGTATTTTTACCCCAAATACTAAGTAGTTTTAATTTTTTTTAATTTAGCCACTATCCTAGGTTTTGCCAATTTGTCAAGTAACATTTTTTTACTACTAATTTAAAGCTCAATAAAAATGGAATATGCTTGCTTTTATATATTTTAATATGTACAAGTCAGAATAAGCATGCTGCATACATAATATATAATATATATACA